>NC_055957.1:45140316-45160316 GCF_018492685.1 Alosa sapidissima | reverse complement strand
ACCACGACTCCAACCCCAAATTATTTCTGCTCTTGCCTGTCAGCAGACTTTGGGGCATTTGGAAGCCACTTAATGTGCCCAAGGAAATCGGCCTGCATCAGACCGTTAAACATTCTTTATGACTGGTGACAAATTACCCCAATCTCAATTCGTCATTGTAGTCTAATCACAATTTCATGTTATTGTTTGCTTAACACAACGTGGCATTGGTTACTGCTTTGATACATCTCTCTGTAAGAAATACGGCTCCATATGCATCCTTCCCTCATTCTCTCCCTTCCTCTGCCTCTATCAGCTTGTGTGAAAGCATTTGCTAACAACTGCAGCATCCTTACTCATCTTCTCCAAATTGCTCTTTGAGCTTGGATAATGATGATTAGCATTATTGTTTTTCATCATTGCCATGACTTGATTGTGCAACAGATGATACGCAGTGTTTTTTTTCTGTCGGTGGCAGAGTAATTGGGCCCTAATAGAGAATGCACAGTGGTGGTGGTGAGCAGAGAGACTCCAAATGGCTCGTTTTTCAGATGCTCGGCTTGCCTAAAGCATGTGCAAAACAATTACATGTTGATGCAACTTCCTGAATCACATTAAAAGGGGAACACTTCTCTGCCTCTGTCTCTCTCTCTCTCTATCTAGCTCTCTCTTCTCTGTCTCTCTCTCTCTCTATCTAGCTCTCTCTTCTCTGTCTCTCTCTCTCTCTATCTAGCTCTCTCTTCTCTGTCTCTCTCTTTCCCTCTCTCTCTTTTCTCTCCTCCTTCACTTTGTGATACATGGATCAGTGACCTATTGGCTCTCTGCCAATCACAACCTCATCACCCTGACGGGTGAGTGCTTTTTTCGTAGGGTGGGTCAAGCACAGTGAGGTCTCCCGATGCAGTGGAGAGCAGCATCCATCAGCGTCCTGCGCTCCCCGTCTACCAGTCTGTAATGGCCTGGGCTTTCTGGTGAGCATCGGGCGGCACAATAGCAGTGTGGAGGAGAATGCTGGAGAGTGTGGTGCCTGTCAAAGGATAAAATACTGTGTGGAGGAGAGACAAACAACAAAAACAGAAGCAAACCTATATGGACATAGAAGTGCTCACACTTTTTTTTAGTGCACGCCCACTCACATACACATACACAAAAAAATTCATATTCTCTCCTCCCACACACAGACACATGTCTGTACTTTTCTCCTTCTCTATCTCTCTCTCTCTCTCTCTCTCTCTCTCACACACACACACACACACACACATACACATATTCGTTCTGTCACTCGAAACAGCACACAAGCTCTTGATCAAACATTCACACACACACACACACACACACACACACACACACACACACACACACACACACACCTTTAAGCAAACATTCTGAGAATTCATAGTGTTTGTCTCTTACTTATTTTTCATCCTGTAGCATATTTGGGAAGTAAGATTTGGGACAAGACATCAAATGGTAAATGTCAGAGGAGGACGAAGGATTAAGGCTGGTGTGTGTGTGTGTGTGTGTAGGGAGTCCTCTGAGAGGGTCCCATGCTTACCAGGCATCTGTGACAGCCTCAGGTTGACAGGTGGGGATCAGGAGATGTCCCTCTTTAAGTATGGAGGCGGACATCTGCTCTTTGTATGTCTGTGTGTGTGTGTGTGTGGTGTTTGTGTGTAGTGTGTATGTGTGTGTGTGTGTGTGGTTTGTGTGTGTGTGTGTGGTGTTTGTGTGTAGAGTGTGTGTAGTGAGTGTGTGTGTGTGGTTTTTGTGTTTGTGTGTGTGTATGTGTGTGTGGTTTGTGTGTGCACTGTTTCTGTCTCTGTCTCTTCTCCATCTTACTGCATGCGTGTGCTCATGAGATGTCCCTCTTTAAGTATGGAGGTGGACATCTGCTCTTTGTATGTCTGTGTGTGTGTGTATGTCTGTGTGTGTGTGTGTGTGTGTGTGTGTGTGTGTGGTGTTTGTGTGTAGTGTGCGGTGTGCGTGTGTGTGTGGTTTGTGTGTTTGTGTGTGCACTGTTTCTGTCTATGTCCTCTTCTCCATCTTACTGCATGCGCGTGCTTGTGAGTCACCCTGAGTCTGTCAGCGGATAGTGGGTACACTGAACACCACCCACCCACCTGCCCAGTCGCTCCTCCACTCACTGACAGGGCCCCTGTGGACAGCACATGCGTTTCTCAATCACTCTCATCACTCACTGCCAGTGAGCCATCAGCATATGCCATGCCGCAGATGTGATGCCATGGGCATGCTGCAAGGTGCCAAGGGTGTAGAGGCGGATGGATGGGTGGGTGTGGCTGGACTTAGGGTTCTTAAATATGATCTCAGGGCTGTTTAATCACCAGTTTGAGGGCTACTTTTTAAAATGACCATGAGGCCCTAATATAAAACCGTAAGTTGCATTGTGCTCACCCACATGCAACAGCAGATATGCAACTTTTAGAACAGAGGAGGCATACTAGTCTGGTAAACAAAACTCATTCACAAAGTGAATAGAGTCTGGTCACTCACAATTGGGATTCCTTTCCAACACATAAATCACGATGGGCGCTAACTTTGAAATCATTAGTCCAGTCTAACCAATCACATTGTTCAGGGATTCATAGCGTTACTTCCTATTTCGCCTGACAAAACAATAAACTGACACTAAACACATTCTTCCGACTGCAATTTTTGATGTTTGCAGGCGTTGCTACTACCGCTTAGCGTAGCCACTTTCGATTTCGAAACAATAGTGTTCCCTCACAGCTGATTGGGCAGGTAATCTGCCGACGGATGGAAACGTTGGTGAACTATGATGTTCCAAACTAGTGATCATCTGTCCCATCATGATAGCAGTGTTGTAATGTAACGGAGTACAAATACTTCGTTACTGTACTTAAGTAGAAATTTCACGTATCTGTACTTTACTTCGCTATTTAAATTTATGTCAACTTCCACTTTTACTACACTACATTTCCTAGATAAAATGTATACTTTTACTCCGTTATATTTCCACTAAGCATCTTCGTTACTCGTTACTAAAACATAAAATTAGAAAAAATGTGTGCGACTGCAATAAGGGAGGTTTGGTGAATCACTGCTCCTAGATTGCATTACGCACGCTCCGCACTCTGCGTGCTCTATTTCAGCTCTTGTTTGTTGCTAAAGGAGGAGGACGGACGCACAACTGAAACCGCCATGGAAGCACGAGCACCTACTGGAGGACCTCCCGTTATCAGACGACCACCCCGACGATAGTGGTGAACTTGGTGAACAGGGTAGTGGTGAATATAACGTCATACACCGTGGCCGTATTTGCAAGAAATGTTTCTGTACACCGGCTACCTGCCCTAGCGGCCTGTGAAAGGCTATTTATCCATAGCATCGCAGGAGTTGTCTTCAGTCCAAGAAGAGTAAGACTGAATCAGGCCCGGGGTGGGTAATCGGGAGAATTCCCGGTGGGCCGCTTCACTTTTGGCCCGGTCGAGGAAACAAATATTGACATTTGTCACGTTAGTCTATCTTTTCTTAAAGTAGGACACGTTCCGCATTCTGTGCATGACACCAATGCAATGCCTCTGAATGGGTTGTAGCCTACGTGAGGGAGTTCTCCCCTCCCAAAAAGAGTTGGTTGGGTCCATATAGCCCGTCTTTTCCAAAAAGTTTTCTCAGATACGGATAGCCAAGCTGGCCCTACAGTAGACACAAGCGTCAGGAAGGATGGAGGGTAGAAAGAGGCCAGGAGAGACTGAGCAGCAGATCAACCAGTCGACCACTGAAAATGATGAGCCCGAAATTAGTGATGAGGAGGCCATGACTACAGGAACAAGTAGAGAGGATAAATTTAATGTAAGAAAGAGCAATTACCCTACATGATAAACGTATATGCCTTGTTTGCTCAGAAGAGGGTGTAGTAAAGGAGTAGGCTAAATCACCAAACAACAATATAGCCTACCCATGCAAAAAACATGTAGCCTAAACATTAGTTCAATATGCCTCTTTGTGGAAGCATGGGATAGGCTACATTTCAAAGGCTTTCTTTCTTTCTGTTTTGGTAACTTGTGGAATAGTGAAATATTTTTTGTTAACTTCTCAGTTGAAGTGAATTATTATATAACCTTTACACATTTGTTGAACCATGGAACTAACTAGATGTACCGCATAGTGGTACAAAATATGACCGCCGCTCAGTCCTGTACATCCGTTCCGCGAAAATAAATCACACTTCAATTTGTCTCCATATTTTACTCCATCCCCCACTCTTGAAACTTTTGTGTATGCTTGTTTGAAAGAACTTAAAACTGCCATATCGTGGCGAAAAGTTGTAATAAAATTCACGCAGCTCCATGAGTCAAGGAAAGCGCGAATGAAGTAGCCACTTCTAAATGGGACCCACTACACAGTAGCTTAAGGTGTGTGTTGCTAAAGCAGCCATAATGAAATGAAGGGGTCATTGTTTGGATACTTCACACACACGTGCTTTTTAATTTCACAGACTACAACTACCAAGCTGGAATCAAAGCACATCGATTCCCCTCTCACACCCTGCACGCACTTAAAACAAAATAAACAGGCGTCTCAGTCTCACGCATGTATAGGCAAAACTGTATCAGACCGGTGTAACGTTGGTAAATCTTCCATTGCACAGAATGATTTTTGTAGCACGTGCAACAAATGACAGTCGAAAGATACAATTACAGTGCTGCTATCAATTTGCTTGGTTTAACCGCATTTATAGTTTTCTACAAATGCAATCAATCAAATTGGCCTCCATCACTCAACCAACGCTAATGGTAACATTACCTAGGTCCTTATTGATATTATAAGATTAACGTACCTGCAGTAAAAACCAAGCATGTCCGATAAACATCCTCAGATTTATTTCGGCTTCAAGAAGAAATGGGAATTACATTTCATGTGAACATCGTCCTATCCTTATTAGACGTTCTCTGCGGTAAACTACCGTCCTTGTAGGAAGCGTCCATTGTTTTTCCAACCCACTTTTAACTTCCAACAAAATTACGTCTCACTGCAACGATGCGCCATCTAGTGGACAAACGACTACTTATCGCCAATACTGGAAATGCAGCCATGATGATGATGATGAATATTTATTTTGGCTTTCTTTTAATCCTACTGAATCTGTAATTATGTATTGGCCGTTCTAATACCGATAGTATGTGGGTGCCTGTGTGTGCATGTGTATATGTGTGCACCGCCATCTACAGGCCAATGAGTCACTAAATGTACACATAACCTAATTTCTTTAGACCCCCCCCATGGATGAAATTCTACGAAACTTGGCATACCCCCAGAGAATGCCAGGTCAATCATACACATAAAATTTGGTGCAGTTCTGAACATCTTAACTGAAGATAGGGGCCCTATGGATCTAGGCCAGACTCTCTGCGAAACTTTGACAATCCCTATATGACCGCTTCGCTAGCTTCGCTAGTGGCGGTCATAATAAAAACTACAGGATATCAAGAGCTGAAATGTTGCTTAATTTATCCAATTTCCACCACTATGGTCGGTCTTGGGCCTGAAACTCCCGGGCACTGTGAATTCTGGCAACTTTGAAAACTAGCTTCTTTTGAAGATGAACAGACACCTTTTCAGTTTCAACTAATGACTGGCATATTAGTAGCTGCTGGACATAGGTGGCCTGTGTGTGTGTGTGTGAGTGACGGTGACCTGGGGAGTAAGCAGTGGTGTAACTATAGTAGGTGCAGCAAGTGCAGTCGCACCAGGGCCTGTGACCTCCCGGGGCCCGTCGCTACCCCCGCCCTGCCTCCTTTTTTTTTTTTTTTTTTAGAACTTTAGAATGTTAGAGCACGGAGAGTGAAGCGTCACTTTGACGATCTATCGGAAGATGAGCGCTTAACCGATGCAGAGAGATACTTCAAAGTGCAGGTATTTAATGCAACTCTGGACATCATAATCAGTCAGCTCTCCCAAAGATTTGCAAGTATGCGGGAAACTTGTCATGTGTTTGAGTCTTTACGTCCTATGACCCTTCAACTCGCAGGTGATGAACTGCTTGAAAAGGCAAGACGTTTGTCAGACCATTATAGCAGGGACATTGCACCGACATTCCCAACATAACTCCTCTCATTCAGGTCTTGCGTTAAAGCAGAGATTTCACAGAAGTCATCCATTTTTCAACTTGCCAAAATGCTGGTGGTAGATTATGACAGTGTAACATCCACATTCGGGGAAGTGTGTACTCATGTTGTTTCTGACATTGCCTGTGACTGCGGCAACAGCTAAGCGATCTTTTTCCAAACTCAAACTTATTAAGACCTATACCTAAGGAGCAGCATGGGGCAGGAGAGGCTCCGTGGGTTAGCTATCCTGTCCATTGAAAATACGAGAGCCAGAGCATTAAATATTGGGAACATCATTGACGATTTTGCACAACGTAAGGCTCGTAAGATGGCCTTCTTCTAATGGCCTAATTCACGCATATTGGGGATTGTATGCATATGAATGATTTTATTTGGTTTCTGGACGGTTAAATAAGTTAGGCTACATTAAGTTTTGTTTCTGCGCAGTGCGAGTTTATAAGCAAGCTATCTACGCTTGCAGTTTCAGCAGAGGGTTGAAGAGGCGCATTGAGTGTTACCATAATTCCATGCGAGTTGATGTTAATGCAGTAATATTAGATTACCCTGGCCTGCAGGCTGTTAATAAAATTATTTTGTAATGTTTTCACATGTAATGGATATGTAGTCGTGTGTTTTTTATTTGAAATTGTAATCTGTAACTAAACTACTTCGGTGCCTCAGGCCCATTGCATAAACAATTGAAGTCACCCTTAATGTGTATTGCATGTATCAGAGCTAATTCATCCTGGGCCAATGTTTGTCGGTATGATGTCCGCGTAGCGCTCTCACACCTGGCCCCCCATTGGCTTGTTGCGCCACTGGGAGTAAGCCCTAGAAATGTTCATGCCACGTGACCAAAATATGCTTCCTACATGCAGGTCATTTTGTTTGTGAAAGGAATAAGTTATTTATTTTTCATATCAGAGAATTGCGCCTAAAAAGTCCTTGAAAAGAATGTGATTTGATTTGAAAAGTCAGATTAAGAAAATATGGGAACCCTGAATATGCTTTATGCTTTACTATAAGAAAGCCAAAATAAAGTTTACAATAAAAGTTCAAAATAAAACTGCTTGCTTTTTACTTTTTACTTTTACTTCAAATACTTAAGTACATTAAATATCAGAAAATTACTTTTGATATAAGTACAGTATATATCAGATACTTTAAGACTTTTACTTAAGTAATATTCTGAAAGGCAACTTTCACTTCTACCAAAGTCTTTTTCTAGTACGATACTTGTACTTTTACTCAAGTATTGCTTTCTAGTACTTTATACAACACTGCATGATAGTCAATACATTTAAATTGTCATACATTCACTTACATAAAAAACATTCCCCTACAACACACACACACACACACACACACACACACACACGCATACCGAAAGACCTAGCCAACCTGCTTCCCTCTAGAGTAAACGTCCTACCACTTACGGTACAGTGTACTTGACTTAACCAGCTAATTCTGCTCAGCACAACTAGTTCAGCCATCAGCTAAGTAGCGAAATCACCTGGGTTACGTAAGTGCACAGATAGAATCAATATATAGTAGGACTTATAGTAGGACTTTTTTAAGTCAGAGTTTTTCTTAATTTCCTTAGATATCTCTGAGGGGACTATCGTAGTCAGTGTGTCAGACAGTGTATGTGTGTCAGTGGAGTCTCTCTCTCTCTCTCTCTCTCTCTCTCTCTCTCTGTGTGTGTGTGTGTGTGTGTGTGTGTGTGTGTGTGTGTGAGGGCGAGCATAGCCGTGCAGGTTGAGCTGGAAGGCACGCCAGTCACAACCTGATGGAAGAGTGCAGTTCTGTTTATTCCTGGAGGGCACAGGGAAAGATGAACTGAGGGACCTATCACAGATGTAATACTGCAAACCTCCTGGGATATGCACATAAACACGTACACACACACACACACACACACACACACACTGTGCTGAGATACACAAGAACCAATTGCAGATACATAGACAGGAAATAACACATGCATACCTCTCTCTATACCCCCCATCTCCCTGGTGGATAAATCAGTCCTTTCATGCTGTCTCAGTGACCCCCGTTCTGACTGTTTATATAACAGAAGAAAAGCGGTCTCCCTTTCATTTCTGATGGCCAATGGTGTTTTGCTTTTAATGTTAACTAACTCCTGCCGTTGATATTAGATTTTTGTTGTCTTCAGCCCAAGAGCCACTGGAAAGACAGGCAGATGTGATTGAATACTTCCCTTCTCCAGGTTAGTTGCCATATAGCTTAAGTGAGACTAAACGTAAAAATATGATGTAAATAAGATGCCGAGGTTTAATGGAGAAGGCTATGGAAAACAGCCACCGATGTGAGTAGGCTACGTGACGAGAGATTTTAAGAGTCATTTTGTTATTGGTGGAGAAAGGGAGTGCGAGCGAGAGAGAGAAAGACAGCAGGAGAGAGAAAGGGAGAGAGAGATAACAGCGCTAGTCCAATTCCTCGGCTGTTTGACTCAGTTCTTGTCATTGCAGACAGACAGACACGGCGCGGAGAAGGAGCTCCAAACACCGATCTTTCACAGACTGACACCAAAAAAGGTAAAATGTGTACTTATAGGTTATAGTTAATAAGAGAACACAGCCAGTTGACTGAGTTGGACAGAATATGAAACAGGGTGCTATTTTAGCATTGGACACACCACTGTTCCTTGCTTGATCCAGTTCATTCCACATTTATAGCCTAGGCTATGTGTGAGCGTGACAGCCGAACCAACACTTGTCAACACATTCCACAAAACGGAGAAATGTGCTGTCAAAATATTTAACAGTGCCAAAAACACATCTGCTTGGAAAGATTTAGGCTATAACTACAAGGATGTTACGGTTTGTGTTAATTCGTGTGTGTGAATTTGAGGAGGCGCGCGTCGGCTCATTTGAAATTCTCATTTATGCAACGCATGTGAAGTCTTAAATAGCGTTTAACCCACGTAAGAGGCGTAAAATGACTGATTTGAAAGCTTATTAAAGTGTCGGAGTTGTGAATGGCAGTTATTGAAAGTGTCCTCCACATAGGAGAAACGTCGGACTTATGGAATGGGCGACCACTTTGAGGGCATGAGACATTGAGGTAAAGGAGCGCGGAGACCGGCCAGGGCTCTCGCCTCACGACTGAGCTCCTTTCAGGCAAATGGTAGTGCACGCACTTCCGTCTCTCACCTTTAAAAGAGATTCGTGGGGTAGCGGCAACAGCAACGGACTGACACCCCAGGGTGCCCGATGGAAATATTTCACCTGCCGCATGCGCGTGTGTGTGGATCAGCGGACCCCATAATGCATGTGATTGGCTTTTGTGTCGCTCCAGACGCGGGGTGTAATTGCAACGGTTTATTATAACACGGACAAGTCAAGTCGTCTAAACAAGTGCGAAACTGACGGGTGTCTTAACAGACTATCATACTTGCGGCTTTTGGTGTCTGGTATTTCCCCCTCGTCGGTAAGTCAATGAAGCGATTGTTCAATTATGAGGATATTCTGCTGTGTGCGTGAGAGAGTGTATGGCTGGTGTGTTTGGCTTGTGTTTGTGCGGACGTGTGTGTGCATGCATTTGCTGCGGGAGGAGGATAGAAAGCTGTATGCATTCATGTGTATGTTTCTATGGGTGCCTACGTGTTGTTCATCATTCATCATCATTCGTGTGTTTATGAATGTATAGTCATTGTGTGCAGCTTACCTGTGGTTTACGTGTGTCTGTTTGTCCTTTGATGTGCGCGGTGACTGTCTGACGCGGCACTCACAGGCATCCTTTAATGTAATCCCCAGAAGCTTGAATCTAATTCTCGGTGGAAATAACTTGCAAGGGTTCTCTGCATAGAGATGTGCATCAGAAATGTACACATTCCCTCTGATGGCGTGCATCTCGATATATATTATTCAACATTTCCTTTTACCCACCAGACATAAAAAGAGTTGAATCTATACATTTTCTGCCCTCTCATTGCTGAACATAAGGTGTGGATGTATATGTATGTATTCATGAGTGTGTGTGTGTGTTTGAAGAGATTTGTGTTTTATGAACCTGTTGCCTTGTCATGTCATATCGAGATAGATATTACAAGGCAAGCCTAGTCAGTAGCGAATTTGACCCTGAAGTTTTTCAGGACCTGCAAGACCCGTGCCAGATCATTCCCAGACCCATGCCAGATCATTCCCAGACCCGTGCCAGGTCATTCCCAGATTCGTGGGTTTGTTGTTGTTTGTAATGAAAAACAATGCCTCCCCATCCACAAATATCTCCTTCAGTATTTCTCAGCACATTTATGTGTAGGGGGAATAAACACAGTCTCCAGTCATAACATTAGGTGCTCATACTGCCGCCTGCGTGGACATGTTTTACAGACACAGAGAGCCATTACAGAATATGTACTCCCTTTGCTCTGTGTCCTAGGACAACTGTACCAACCCACACTCCTGATTGAATCGGTGTGATTTGCCATTGGAGTGTGTGTGTGTGTGTGTGTGTGTGTGTGCATGTGCATGTGCTCTCATGAGGTTTTTAGATCTCATTCACGTTGGCTGAGCTTGGGCATATAGGGGAGGCTGTAGAGTTAAAATAGGGCATAGGAGACGTAACCGAAGCCGGCGATGCTTAGTTTCCTCACATTTGATTTAACTGGAGCTGTGTTAGCAATAAGCTTGTTATTGTTTGTGCCAAGACGTGCTTGAATGTACACCCTAGGAGAATAGGAAGGCAGAGAAGTTGTGCTAAAGAGAATATGAGACAAACACACAGGTAAACACACACACACACGCACATACATACATACATACATACAAACATACACACACACACACACACACACACACACAAACATACACGCACAAACATACATGCACACTCACCACATCACACACTACACACCACATATGGTGAGAGAGAGAGAGAGAGAGAGAGAGAGAGAGAGAGAGAGAGAGAGAGAGAGAGAGAGAGAGGAGATGGTGTGTGGATGGAGTGGGTGGAGATGTTGAGATAGACATGGACATTGACTCAGTGACTTATGTCTGCAGTTAAAAAAGTGCACAGTGGAAGACAGGAAGTCCTGATTGAGTGGCAGTGATGCGCTGACAGTTCGTGCTCGCTGATTGCCAGGGATGGACATTATCTGTACTACAGTGGACAGAGGAGGACCAAGAAGGGACGACGACAGGGAGATGGGGAGGGTATGTGTGAAAGATTGTGACAAGGCAAGTGGAGAAGGAGATGGAGAGAGAGAGAGAGAGAGAGAGAGAGAGAGAGAGGAAGAGAGAGAGAGAGAGAGAGGAAGAGAGAGAGAGATAGAGAGACGGGGAAAGTGGAATAGATGGTGATGCGAGTGTGATGCGAGTGTGATGCGAGACGCTGGACTGACCATAACAAAATAATCAGTGGTCCTCGTTCAACAGAAGTGGCCATTCCGTGGCAGCTTTGATCTGTGGGGCAACTAAAGGCTTAGAATATCCATGTAATTGAGGTGGTGATTATTTTAAAGCACCACCATCTTTGCTGGCTCCCTCTGTGAAGTTCCCAGGCCCCTTTTTCTCTTCCCCTAGAAAGACGTGTGTGTTCCCCATGGACACTCATTTAAGAAAGTAATCATTAAAAATAATGCAGACTTGCCTTGGGCCCTGGTGGGGTGGGGGGGAAAATCAGATTGACGTCTTACCTCCCCAGAGGATGCTCTCTTTATGAGAGAGAGAGAGAGAGAGAGAGAGAGATGGAAAGACAATGCTTTCATCTGCACCCTTTGGATATCCAGCAGTCACACTATAGATGGATTTTTGGTGCGTCACTGTCATTGACATGACACCCCCCCCCCGCCCCCCCCCCCCCACACACACACATATAGGGTAGACGGAGACAAAGAAAGTCACCCCTTTTTTCCTGTGAGATACCCCATTTGGAGGATGGAATCTGGCAGCCGCGTTCTTGCGGGCATAAATTAAAAGCATTTCAAATTGGGTTATAGGCATACTCCACCTTTGAGCTCTCCAATTAGGTAAGTTGGCAATATGAGCTCCCCCACAGGGTTGTCTCATTTGGAGAGGGGAGTGTTTAAAGTGTGAGCTGCGCACAGCGGTAGCGGCAACAGTGACAGTCCTCCAGGGCTTACCGTTTAGGGAAAACAGAGAGAGCGGTGAAGGCAAGGCCTCCCTAGAAAGATGCCTATTGGATGACGGAGTGTGTCTATATTTTAATGGTTGTAAGGCAGGTTTCCTTTGGTGTTTTTCAGCCTTCCTTGTCTAGTGGGGCTTGTGGGAAGAAGATGAAAAACAGCCATGCCAAACTCAGGCTGCTGGGGATGGACGTTTGGGACTGTTGGACAGAGTGTGATGGAACAGGTGATTGCGAAAGCCCTGTTGCCAGGTGGCTTTTCTTTCCCATGCATTCCTATTCTCTTTCTGTCCCTTGGGCTCTCACTCTATCCATCGCTACCCATGTCTGTATGTGTCCCTGTGTCTCGCTGGGAATCAGGATTAAATGAATCTGATTGAGGCATAATCTGCTCGGTTGGAGACGCCAGGAAAGGCGGCAAGGGTGAAAAAGCTGGTATTACTAAACTCCGCTACCATATTTTTGTTTGTGTGTGTGGCCTGGAGCACACACACATGTGTGTGTGTGTGTGTGTGTGTGTGTGTGTGTGTGTGTGGTCAGAGGAGAACGACTGATGTCGATAAGCTCAACCCCTGATGACACAGAGAGTCCGACAGGAACTGTGGAAAATCCTATTGTAAATTTGCCTACTCCACAAAGATAATTGGCTTATTCCTGTGTTAAATTGGCCTGTCCTACAGGACGCTGAGCGAGCGGGCTTAACACCGCCCGCTGCAGACACAGTCTCTGGGCCTCTGCTTCCCTGGGACTTAACTGGTATTACACACTGAATTACTGTATGACAATGATGGACTGATAGCCACTGAGCAGCTCTCGCCGTCACACTGTCGCGCATCAAAGCCATGGAGCAGACCAGATCCACTGTGGACAGCAGTCTTAACATGTCGGACGTGAAGCCCTCGGCTAGAGGTGCCATGGATCAAAGGGTCAGCTCCACATTTTGGGGAGAGGGAAGGACCTGTAGGCCTTGGGATAAATGAGCTTTCCACAATGCAATTGCTTTTTATGCTAATTTTTCATTGTGGGAGAAAAATCCTTTCCATCATTATGAGAATTCCGAATTCCTGCCTGTGGCATTCCCCAGGAATAAAAGCCCCTGATCATGTACTCCTAAGGCTGGGATTTAGGGGCTCAAAATTCACCAAGGTGGGGATCCAGCGAAAGATAATATTTTTCTCTGAAAACTCATAGACACATCAGAGAGCAGTGCCTGATTTCAAACACAGACTTGAACAATACATTCAGATTTGCAGAGGAATGGGAATCTTGTCGTTCTGCATACCTAAATCATTATCCTGACATCAAAAGCACCAGGCAGACTTTGGTTCTTCACTTTGAAGATTTCCCTTTTTTTGTTTTGCATCAGTGTGATGCCCAAAGGACACATGCTGGAAGTGTGTTTGAGTTTTTCTCACACACTTTTTAACCTCCTAAATGTCGGGTAACCTTGGGAACAATGGCTTATTGGCTATGGCCAAAGGCATACGCTGTAGTCGTTTGAAAAATCTGACGGCACAGGGACTCATGTTCTGAAGCTTCACCATGAACACTGGGGATCTGAAGACGGATGAATCGTCAGGGGAAGGTGTTTGTCTCCGTCGGGAACATTAGACAGCGGGAAACATTAATTGACCAAAAACTGTCTCATTAGGGTGTTTCATGTAAAAAGTGAAGGAACGAGAGTGAAAGATTTTTTCAGGCAAAAATTTTGTGCCGAAGAATTTTGTGGACTTGTGGAAAAAAAAACGCATAGAAAAATACAGACAATCAAACCACTAAACAAACAACAAAACAAAACAAAAGGCAAAAAATGTCAAAGCGCAAATCCTCTTACTGTGGCTGTGAGTGGAAAGAGACTGGTTTGTGTTTGTGTTTTTGAGTGTGTATGAGGGTACACTACCGTATGTGTGTTTTTCAGTTAGGGAGTATGCATATTCTAGAGTAAAATGAGGACATGTCCCATAGTGTTGCTGTGCTTATGAGAGCGAGGATACTCTTGTATGTATCTGTTTATTATTCTGTGTGTCTGCGTGATGTCTGGGAATGTGTGAAAGACGAGTAAAACACACACACACACACACACACACACACACACACACACACACACACACACACACACACACACACACACACACACACACAAACACACACACACAGACCACTAAAATGCTACCAATCTTGCTGTGAGTGTTTCTTACTGGTTCAAATGGTTGTTAGAATAATATGACAGGTTAATAAGGTGGGGGATGCCTCTCTGTGTATGGGACTGTGTCTCAGTATCACTGTCTGTGTGTGTGTGTACGTGCATGCTTTTGTGTCTGTTTCCATGTGACAGTCCGTGCGTGTTTGTGTGTTTGGCGGGGGGGGGGGGGGGGGGGGGGGTATGTGTGTGTGTATGCATGCCAGGTTCATCAGTACGCAATTAATGTAGTGTGTGTGTGTGTGTGTGTTTGGGGGGGGGGGGCTTATGTGTGTGTATGCATGCCAGGTTCATCAGTACGTAATTAATGTAGTGTGGCTAAGTTGTCATGCAGTAGTGATATTTCAGTGGTGCGCATGCTTGAGGAACCCTTTTGATGAATGGGCAATTAGGGCGAGCCTCCTTATGCCTGATTCTGGAGTGATCTCTTCTTAATGGCACTCCTGCTTCTTTGATAAAACACAAAATGTATCATCAATACCAGGTCCACTGAATGCTGAGCTAGCTATTGTAATTGTAATAGCATGTTTGTTTGTGTGTGTGTGTGTGTGTGTGTGTGTGTGTGTGTGTGTGTGTGTGTGTGTGCGTGTGCGCGTGTGCGTGCACGTGCGCGTGTGCGTGTGTGTGTAGGGAGTACTTATGCATGGTTTTGCATAGAGCATGGTATATAGAGTGCAATATTTTGTGTGAACAAATGGTATTGCTAATGCAGTTTCTTAGACGGCAAAAGGATTTGTTTTTGTTTTGATTCCCCCATCTCTTCGCATGTTAATCCTTTTTTATCTTCCATTTCATGTCTGTTTTGCAATGTTTGTGTTGTGTTGAAGATATCTTTCATGTACTTCTTTAATCAGGCAGGAATGATTAAAAAAAAAGCAAACGCAATTCTTGTTTCTGTTTTTTAATGCTTTAATTAGGGAATTCCAGTTTATACATTATTGATTATTCCACTCAAAAATGCAATATTGTGCTGTCCTGGCATTTGTAGACCTCATATTTCGATGTGCTCAGTGAAAACATTTTTTTACAAGGATTCATTTGGCTGGTTTGCTTTTTGCGAATAAGCGCAGTTTGAAATGATATTGAATTGGGATTGGATCAAGCATGGTTGGTGGTGTTTCCTGCTCATTGGCCAGTCATGTGCTTGGCAGGCCAAGTGCATTTCAGCACCTCAGTTTCCACCAATGAATGTTCCTTGTGGAAATCTGAGAGGTAGTCTAATAGGCAATACCAGAAATGGTATTATGTTCAAAGACATGGGGTCTCTACTTAAAAAAAATATGCTTTTAATAAAAAAATTCATGAAATGCATAGCAATAGTATGAACATTGCACTTGTTATGTAAATTTGTTGTCAAAGAATGGTCGCACTCCAAAAATCTTTCTTTCTTGCTGGTTTATTCTATTAGCAACAGGGGTAAAAGAACAAACATTTCGGCCTTATGGCCTTCGTCAGTGTGAAACGTGTGTGAACCGAAACATTTGTTATTTTACCCCTGTTGCTAATGGAATAAACCAGCAAGAAAGAAAGATTTTTGGAGTGCGACCATTCTTTGATTTTCTGTGGGGAGGGAACAGGGAGAGCGGAAAAGGACTCTTATCATGTAAATTTGTTGTAAAAGACGAAGAAGTACTTTAGCGTTAAGTTTAGGTTTAGAGTTATTAACATGTAATAACAGAGTTATGTGAGAGCAGTACGCATTAGTTCTGTATAAGGGCATATAATATAATGTGGGATCAGAACATGTCATCTCATATTACCACACATATTGTCTGTAATTTAATTTGTGAGTTTTTAAAGGGACAAATGTTACAAGAGTTTAAACCGAGGCATTATGAACACCAGAGCAATGGAACCAGCTGGTCGCGCTGCCAAAGCAGCCTACCCACCAGGCGACATGGACCTCCTGATGCGCTGACTAGATACAGCTTAGCAATCGACTCTTGCATCCTGGCCTCTAAATACAGATTAAATTCTGCTGTTGCATTTTAGATCTCTTTGATTGAGTGCATCTGTTGTGGCATCTCTTAGTCTCTGATAAGGCCATCCCAAATGGTATTACCCACTGCCATCTGAATGAGACTTCTGATACTCCATACATGCCTCATGCTTCAAAGGAAAGGTTGGCTGAAGGTGTGACCTTATTCTCATCCGAAGGTCTTTGCAGTGATTGATTGTAGCCTCACCGTGGCGACCTGGTACTGACCTAATCATAGGGAGTGACTGTTGACTGTGAGTGACTGTTGTTTTGTTTTCCCTGGTCTCTTTGTACTTGAGTTATTTACAATCGATATGACAAGAAGATAGTATGGAGGTATTGGATGGGGCTTTCATATTGTGTGTACCTGTATATACCGGTAAAGGTGAGAGTGTTTGTGTGTGTGTGTGTGTGTTTGGTTTTGTGCGTATGTGTATGCGTGCGTGTACATGCCTGTGTCTATGTGTCTGTGTAAGTGTGTGTGTGTATGTGTGTGTCTGAGTGTGTGTGTGTTTATGTTTGTGTGTGTGTGTGTATGTGTATTTCCAGCAGCTTGGGTTCGCCAGCATTTTTGTCCCATTTCAGTGGCTGCTGACTCAGTGAGTTCGCCCGAGCACAAAGTATGGCTCTCCCTGGGATAGGACTCTGTTAATGCCTGCTATATATATGCAATGTGAATACCACATTAGTATACGAGCAGCCAAACACTTATGATGCAGCACTGTGGCTAGTTCAGCACAAAATGCCTTTCAAGCTAAATCTCCCATTACATAGTCACCTCAGAGGGCCGCCTTCAGATGATTCAAGCGAGTCTAACATGACTTTATCCTTCAAACTTATCATAATTCCACCCGCATCCCCCCCAGCCCCGTCTGGTATTGAGATGCGCAATCGATTCAGCGCTTGGTGTTATCTTTTAAAAGGCAAGTAAACTATCGGCCTTCTCCAACTTTTCAAAGTTTTGCCTGAGTGTCCTCGAGAGTCTGTGGTGGAATGTTAGGCCTTAAAACTGTTTAATTTTTTCTCTTAGAAGTAAAGGCGTACATCGTGTTTGCTGGACCTCTGCAGACCTCTGCGTTTGGTCTTTCTGGAAGGGAATTTCCTTCAGATTGAACCTCTTTCGAAGATTTGCCTTGAAATGTCCAGCGGTGTCCCCAGTGTTTGTGACTTGTGGCTCTGGTAGTGTTGAGTTCAGTGCCTCCTAGTCAGACTTAACAGCAGCAGTCACGTCCTGTTACTCCTGTAGGACGCTGATGTCCTCTACAGGCAGGCTCTGAAAAGGGGCTTTGCACTGGAGGACATGAAATCATCAGGGTCATTACACACACACACACACACACACACACACACACACACACACACACACACACACACACACATACACATACACACACACACACACACACACACACACACACACACACACATGCATGCACACACACACACACACACACACACACACACACACACACACACAGACACACACACACACACAGGCATGCACACACACAAACACACATGCACACACACGGATACACGGACACACACACGGACACACACACAAACAAAAACACTTAAATACAAACACATGCACATACTGTACATACTCAAACACACACACACTGACACACAAACACTCACGACACACACACACACACACACATACTCTGTTTTCCTTCTCTCTTACCTCACGCACACTTATGCAAAGACAGAGCTGGCTGGTGATAAACGGGGAGGCATTTCTGGCAGATGTATGAACAGATATGGGATCCTGACAGATGTGGGTGAAACGTAAGGTGTTTCTGTCATGTTCTGTCGTGTGAAAGCCCCCCCTCCTCCTTTCCACCCCCCCAGTCCCCCAGCGATACTGTTAAAAGCACTAGTGACACTAGGCCATGGCTGTCATCACCAGGAGCTAAGTGTGAAGCACAGCACACAAGAATGAGAAGGAGGGGAGGAGTGAAAAATAAAGGACAGCAAAAAAAGAGGAGAGGAGAGGAGAGGAGAGGAGAGGAGGCGGAAGGGTGAGTAGGGATAGATTTTTCTGACAGCCTGTTTGAGTTTGGGTTTAGGGTCAGACGTGTGTGACATTGAGAGCGGCAGTGATAGAAAGGCACCAGGAGGGAGTGAGAAGGTGTGAGTGATGCCTGTGTGTGTCTCTGTGTGTGTGTATGTCTGTGTTTTTGTGTGTGTCACAGCATTCATGACTGACTGTGTCTGTGTGTGCAGAGTTTATAACAGGGTACATGTGTGTGTGTGTGTGTGTGAGTGTGTCACAGCAGTCATTCATTTATTCGGAGGCATTCATGACTGGCTGCTGTGTATATGGCTACAGTATGTCTCTGTATTCATGACAGTGTGTGTATGTGTGTGTGTGTGTCATAGGCTTACAGGAGCATTTATGACTGAGCCTATGTCAGTGTTTGCTGTGTTGATGACTCTCTCTCTGTGTGTGTGTGTGTGTGTGTGTGTGTGTGTGTGTGTGTGTGTGTGTGATCGCTGCAAGCTCGTCTGGAAACAGCCCCAACAGTCTGGTCGGCATCTATTATTGAGAGCCAGGGAACTGACCGCGCTTTGCAGCCTGGTGTCTGTCTCACAGCGTGGTGCCTGCTGGCCTCACCTCTCCTCTCCCCCCCCCCCCCCCCCTCATGTCTTCCATTTCCGCCCCTTTCAGCTCTTCTTCCTCCCACAAGTTCTGCACTTGTCTCTGGCTGACCTGCCACCCTCTTGAGAACGGTTCAGCTAAGCATCCAACTTGGTCTTCCTCTGCCATTCATTCTGACAGCAGGAGCGCACTCTGTCAAGTGCAGAGTCCACCCCCTCTGGTTCCCTTTTATCTCTCTTTTCAGCCTTCCCTGCGTCTGGCGTTGATAATTATCACATATTATCTTTCGTTGTCGCTGTTGCTTTCACTCTCTACCTGCCTAACGTTCACTTCTTCATCGCCAGTCATCGCTTGCGCACCACGGCTCACCTTTGATCTGCCGGGCGTGCGGTGCCTTTCATTTGATCGTCGATCGTCAAGTGGTTTATTTTCGCTTGCGTCCTGGCTCATGCAACGACTCATTTTAGGCCTGTTCTGCCAACACGCCTCGAGCCAGAAGAAAAGAGAAATAAAAGCTAATTTCGGCGTGATTCATCGCACGAAGATTGCCCAGCATTTATTGATAATTGCTTTTTTCCGTTTAAAAGAGACGCTGGTAAAACGTCAATCGCGTAAACGCAGAGCGACGCAGCTGTCTCCGCAATTAACTTCTCGCTCCCCTTAATGAAAGGATTAATCTGCCTGCAAATCTCCTGGGTCTTTTACGCAGATCTATTCACTCTCTTGTCAGTGGAAGAAAGGAGAGCCATGTCGTGACAAAATCTATGCCCCCCCCCCCCCCTTCCCCCAGAGCCAGAAAAGTCGTATTCAGCTGCACTGTTTGGTGTCGCTTCAACTCTGGCCCTTCAGCGCGGAGCTGATTGACTTTTAAGCACTGTGTGTTCAGCGCAGGGCGTCCTGGGGTTCTGATCTTCTCACTTCTGCTTCCTCAACATTTTCCCATGCTTCAGAAAGCGCCAGGCAATCAAACTCCAGGATGGAGTCTTTTTCTTCCCATTTTATTTTCAACACCTATCTTCTCCACATCAGTGAAAGCTTCAG
>NC_055957.1:45102816-45132816 GCF_018492685.1 Alosa sapidissima | reverse complement strand
AGAGGAAAGAAGAGAGAAGGGGAGGGGAGGAGAGGAAAGAAGAGAGAAGGGGAGGGGAGGAGAGGAGAAGAGAGGAAAGAAGAGAGAAGGGGAGGGGAGGAGAGGAGAAGAGAGGAAAGAAGAGAGAAGGGGAGGAGAGGAGAGGAGAAGAGAGGAGGGTAGGAGACGAGAACACACTATTATAACTGACAGGATGAGAGAACATGAGAACATGAGAACATAGACAAGAGTAGAGAAGAGTAGAGATGGGAGGAAAGAATAGCAAAAGAGAGGAGAGTAGAGCAGTGGAGGAGAAGATATTAGAGGAGAAGATGGGAGAGCTGAGCAAGTGAAGACTGAGGAGATGAGATGAGAGAAGAGGAGGAGATGAGGAGGGGAGAGAAGAGGAGGAGATGAGGAGGAGATGAGAGAAGAGGAGGAGAGAAGAGGAGGAGATGAGGAGGGGAGAGAAGAGGAGGAGATGAGGAGGGAGAGAAGAGGAGGAGATGAGGAGGGGAGAGAAGAGGAGGAGATGAGGAGATGAGAGAAGAGGAGGAGAGAAGAGGAGGAGAGAAGAGAAGAGGGGAGAGAAGAAAAAAGGGGAGGGGAGAGAAGAGAAGATGAGAGAAAGGGAGAAGAGAGGAGAGGAGATGAGAGAGGGGGAGAGGAGGGGGAGAGGAGGGGAGAGCTGGACATATTAGAACAGAAGACAAAAGAGCCTAGCTTGGGAACAGAGAGGAGGTAAGGGAAGAGGTAGGAGGGGAGGGCCCATGAGTTTTTGGTCTACCTGCCTCTCTCTCTTCTCTCTCCCTCTCTCTCCCTCTCTCCGTGGGCCAGTAGCAGCCACAGCCAGAGTGGCAGCCCCCTGGAGGGCCCGGCCCCTTTGATAGTTTGAGCTAATCTTCCGCAGGGCCCCTTAGGGGACTGAAGCCTGTCCAGATCGCGCCCAGCTCTGCCATGATCACCTCCCTCCCTGTGTGAGCCCCTGGGCAAGATGGCAACTCAGCACGCAATCTTCTCCGCCTCTCTGTCTCTCTCTCTCCCTCTCTCTCTTGTCTTTGTTTTCTTTTTTACCCTCTCTCTTCTTTTCTCACAGCCTTTCTTGCTCTCATCCCCTCCCTCTCTCCTTTCTCTCTCTCTCTTGCTCTTTCTGTCCTGTCTCTTTACTGTACTTGTTTTTCTCTCTCTCTCTTCATCTCTCTCTCTCTTCTCCTACTCCTCTCACTCTCTGGGTGAACATCCCTTCATCTTCCTGTGACTTGGCTGTATGCCCCCTAACTCCCCCCCCCCACCCCCACTCCCACCCCAGACTGGTTTTTAATCAGCTGAGTATATGTCCTGAGCTTTTCCAATTAACACCCCCCCACTTAATTTGGAGATCTTGGCTTCTCTTAGTTTTCTGACTCTGACAAAAGAGTTTAATCTGGTGAGCCAGGATGAGTTGGATGGAGAAGGAGGGAGCAGGGATATTGCTGCCCCCCAACACACACACACACACACACATCCTGCCACTTGGATTGTGCTACTTCTTGGAGGCAATGAGTGTGTGTGTGTTTTTGACTTTGCAGAGGAGAGATTTTCTTCAGAGTATTTTTAGAGCTGTGTGTGTGTGTGTGTGTGTGTGTGTGTGTGTGTGTGTGTGTGTGTGTTTAAGTGTGTGAGTGTGTGTGTGTGTGTGTGTGTGTGTGTGTGTGTGTGTGTGTGTGTGCATGTGTGTGTGTGTGTGTATGTTTTTGTTTACAGTTCCACTACGGTATAGACTCCAGAGCCAGATGAATAGTTTCGGTATGGATGTGTGCATGGGTGGGAATAAGAATAAATACTGTATCTAAGCCCCCCCCCCCCCTCTCTCTCTCAGTCATTCTCTCTTTTTATTTCTCTCTTTTACTCTGACTTATTCACTCACTCTCCCAGGGAGCACCCCATAAATACCCCCGTCCCCCATCTCCCCCAGCCCCTGCGGTCTGTGAGTGCGTGGAGAGGCAGGCTTTGTTAAGTCATTGTTACTGGGTCTCCTGTCCCTCTCCACTCCTCCCTTTTAGTCCATCCTGCCACTTATTGAGATTTCCTCTATCTGTTCCACACACACAAGCTCTCCTGGAATTGTCATTGACTGACACATACTCACACACATACACACACTCTCTGTCTCACACACACACACAGATACAGAGAGAGAGTAAGTGTGTGTGTGTCTGTGTGTGTGTGTGTGTGTGTGTGTGTGTGCTGTAAAGTGTGGTGTGTAGACACAAATCTTTTTTTCCACTGCTCAGTCCTTTTCAATTCATGTCTGCTTCCTGTAATTTCATGAATTAAAATGCCCACTCAGTCAATCCACTTATCCTTGACATTTTTACATAGAATATGCAGGAAAAGAGAACCCTGCCTCTCTATCAGACATCAGATGTTTTTATGTATGTGTGTCTGTGACTGTCTGTGTGTGTGTGTGTGTGTGATGGGGTGGGGGGTTAAGGTCAATGGTAAGCTGTTGCGACCAAATGTAGAATTGGCCACTATGATGTTGTAGGGGACAGTTAGTCAGACAGACAGAAAGAGAGAGAGGGGTGTGTGTGTGTGTGGGGGGGGGGGGATTAATCTGAGCCATGTCTCCACCGGCCCTGTCACATCAGCTCTCAGTGCATGAGGAGGCCCATTGACCATCACTTCACTCCCCCCTGAGGAACGATAAGCGCTCGATCAGATGTGACCTTTCCAAGAGGCAGGCAGAGAGAGTGATGGAGAGAAAGGAAAAGTGTGCTGTGCGGTTGTGTGTAAGAGAAATATCCAGCTTGTGGCAATAATGCCAGGGCTCTGAGGAGGTGTGAGCCCAGATGATCAAAAGGCTGAGGGTTTGTGAGAGCACTTGTTTGTGTACTTTCTTTCTTTCTTTCTTTCTTTCTTTCTTTCTTTCTTTCTTTCTTTCTTTCTATCTTTCTTTCTTTCTATCTTTCTTTCTTTCTTTCCTTCCCTCCTGAGTTGTGGAGTGTGCTTTTGTGTACTCGCCTCACGCTATGAGTCCATTACTCATGGTGTCCCCACTTTTTTTTCATTTCAGCAAATTACCCGAAGCTCATGGAGAGAAAGAAGAATACAAATCCCACAATGCAACACTGTAAAATCTCAAGGCTATTGCATAAGCCCGGGGCTCAGGTGTAGACTGACCGCTAGATCGTTGACCGCTAGAACACACACTCTGTGGACTGCAGCGCTGCGATGTCACAGACGGTCTCTCACTGGGAAGATAAACAGTGATAAATTCTAATGTGCTCCCGAGGTCAAGTCTCAGTATATCGCTGAGGGAAAGAGAGAGAGAGAGAGAGAGAGAGAGAGAGAGAGGGAGGGAGGGAGGGAGGGAAAGAAAAGAGAAAGAATATGTGACTCTAAGGTTAATTTAGTAGGTTCACCTTTACCAATTGCAGTGCCAGGAGAATGGATTGAGAGATGGAGGAGACAAGGTAGGGGAGAGAGAATGAAAGAAAGAAAGAAAGAAAGAAAGAATGACAAAAAAAAAAAAAAACATTGTTACTGACCAGATGAGGAGAGACTACAAGGAATGGAAAATAGGACCAGGAAAAAAGCTCTGAGGGGATGGACAGGGGGGGATAGGAAATGGTGAACCTGTCTGTGGCTGTTCTTGAGGAGAGTGGCCATTTCTGCCTCTGTAGCTCGTTTCCACCAATTATGTCCATGTCAGCGTACGTCCTGGATTCAAAATGCAACCAGAGCCTTCAGGGCTGTGCAGTCTCCTGCACACACTTCATCTCGTGTCTGTCTTTCTTTCTCGGTAGCAGGCAAAGACATACACACACACACACACACACACACACATATTATGCACACACACGCACAAACACAAAGAGAACACCCAGTCACATGGACACACATACCCACCCCCCCACACATCCACACACCAGAGAACCATACACATGCCCCCCCCCCACACACACACACATGTACACACATAGACATACATTCACACATACAATCTATGTATGCCTCCATAAAAATACACAGAGACAGACAAACCTCCTCATTACCAGGCCTACCTGTCCTACTCGCTGTCTTTCACACACCGACACGCACGCAAACACACAAAACACGCCTCCCACAACTGTTCTCTCTCCCCCTCTTACTACACGCCTCCCACAACTGTTCTCTCTCCCCCTCTTTCCCTCCACCACTGCCCTCTTTCTCCCTCGCTCCCTCCATCCCTGTCCTCTCCTCTCCCCGGGCTGTCCATCCATCTCTCCGTGCGTCTCTCTGAGCTGTCTGGTCTCCTCTCCGTCCTCTCCCCTCCTCCTGCTGTTGGGTGCCCGTGGTAATAAGGCCGCCTGATTGGTGAGAGGGAGATGAGGGAAGGCAGTATTGATGACCGCCACTCGTGTACAAGACGGAGGTGCTCTATTATTAGCGGCAACAATAATAACAGCAGCACACACACATACACACGCACACGCACACGCACACACACACACACACACACACACACACACACACACACACACACACACACATACACGCACACACGCACATACACGCACACGGTCGTAATTGAAAGAAAAATGCCCCGAGCTCATGGCCCTGACGTGGCCTGACCGAGTGATCAGACAAGTGCGAAAGTGTGAGTGGGTGTGCTTGTATGTATGTGTGCTTGTGTGTGTTTGTATGTGTGTGTGTGTGTATGTGTGTGTGTGAGAGAGAGAGAGAGAAAGAGAAAGACAGACAGTGTGTGTGTTTATTTGTGTGTGTGTGTGTGCGTGTTTGAGAAAGACAGAATAGAGGAAGGGGGCAGTGAAGAAAGAGTGAGGCTGCGAGGGTATAGTGTGAGATGGAGAGAAGAGAGATAGTGTGAGATTGAGAGAAGAGAGATAGTGTGAGTAAGGGCCTGGTGGAGAGGAGAGCTTGTTGGGGAGGGAGGGGAGGGAGGTGTAGCTGGTGGAGGTGGTAGCTGTAGTAGTGGAGGGGAGAGAGACAGGGACTCAGACAAATAGGGCGTTTATAATTAGTCCTGCATTGTACAAACAGATTAGACAGAAGTGGGAGAGAGAGGGAGTGAGAGAGAGAGAGAGAGAGGAGAGGGAGAGGGGTGGAAGGTGACACAGACGGCTGGTGTGTGTGTTTATTTCAGACAGAGACAGGGAAATGCATAGCTCCTGATGAGCAGTGTAAGCAGAGGGTAAGCAAGAGGACATCAGAATAGTCTGTCATTATGACTGTGGTATGTGGTGAGATTCAGGGGATATGCATGGAGACCCACTCAAGCACTTTTAAATGGCTCATCCAAATACACCTGTGTTCTGTTGTTCTGTGAGCCAGCTCCTATTTGTTTGGCCTAGATGGCTTTTCAATTGGGTGAATACAATTCACAGGGTTTAGTTAAAACACATTCAATTTCCTTGGTGTTGTACATGGGGGAGGGTGGTGGGTGTGCGGTGAAAAACATTAACCAGATGTATGCATGTCTCCAGACATCCTCAAAGCGAGTGTTACAGTTCAGGAACTGAACCCGCGCTTAATTGTGCATCTACTTGGCTCCTCGGCACCATTTTAGACTTCTATTAAACCGAAGCGTATTCATCCATGGGCTGTGAGGAAAAAAAAACATCTGTAATCATCAGCCCTCTGTCATTACATTAAAACAATACACTTATGCAGCAGCCAGAGGGTTCAGAGAGGAGGAAGAGAGGAGAAGAGAGAGAGGAGAGAGGTAAAGTGAGGTAAGATGTACTAGAGAGCAAGAGAATAAATGGAAAAAGGAAAGGCAGGTCTAGAGAGAAGAGGGAGAGAGGGAGGGAGGGAGGGAAGGAGGGAAAAAGAAGAGGTGCAGAAGAGGGAAGAGAGAATAATGGCTGAGAGAGAGAATTAGAGGAGAAGAGAACAGAACCAACTTTAGGGAGGGGAGGTGTAGAGAGCATGAGAGATGGAGAGGGGGAACAAATCAGAGGAAGAATAGAAAAGTACAGAGAAAGAGAAAAAGAGTGTAAGAGAGAAAAAGAGTGGAAATGAGGTAAGTCCTCTTCTTCCCTGCGTTGTATGGAGGTGTTAGCGCTGTGGGCTCATGTATGCATACGGTACATGTCAGTGGGCCCTGTGAAAGGCCTTGTGCGCGTCCAGTGCTGTTGAATATTGATGCAGAGCCAGAGGTGATAATGTGCCGTGTATTAAGTGCTGCTAGGAGCCCTGGATAGAGGGACAGTGGCCCCGCCTGCTTTCTGACCCTGGAAGAGCGGCCCCCACGGCAGGAGCCCAAACCTGGAGGAGCCAGGGAAGGAGAACACAGACTCGGTCACGTATTACAGCGACCCCGCGGTTCATTTTTTATCTCGCCGTTAATGCGCCGGCAGGGCCAAAGTCATGGCTCTTTTGTGCCACCTGTGTTTCCCGCCACTAAGTGAGAGAGGGGCTTTTCTCCCTCGGATATTAACACAGTCACCTTGACTTTCGGTGGAAGAGGAAAAGGAGGAGGAGGAGGAGGAGGAGGAATGGAGAGGAAAAGCAGGCCGTGAGGAAGAAATAAGAGAAAGGAAAAAGGAAACTACTGTGTAACTACTTGTGCTACTGCGAGGAGGACAACGTCGGGTTGCAGCCGATACGCTCTGAGCAGACGCGGTGCGGCCTCCGGGCCAAGCGAGGTTGGCGTGATGGATTTCGGAGGATATTGGGACAGTGGCTTTGATGGATGAAGCGCTCGTCGTCTGTGCCGGGGTGGTGATGAGGGGCACGGCTGCCGCGTTCCGCACCGCTCTCCGGGGGGTGAGGGGTTAGCCGGTCTGAGGCGGTGTTAAACGTCCCTCGGCTCTCTCCCTGCTTTAAATACCCTCCACCCCAGCACTATGAGAACTCACACCGGGGCCCTCACCAGCCTCCTCTTAAGCCTGGGCTGGAGCAGAGGAGGCTGGAGAATCACACACACACACACTCCACCACATCTCCCTACAAATTCTTGTAATCTCCAGAGTACAAAAAACATACCCTTTTGTCCATAATCTTCAAATAGTGGGGAGAGCAAAACAACTGCAATAAAACTGTAATTAAGTGGGTGAAATGAGCATGTTTTATTATTTGGTGTCCCTCTGGTAAACATCCTGGTTTGGATCAATTAACCAAAAACTAATGAGCAAAGAGGGGGTCTGCCTCAGTATCATGCCATTGTTCGTTTGCGTTTTTTAATTAATGGGTTTTGAAGTAAAATCGCAAAAGTTTTAATTGTTTTTTCAGGGTGGGGGGGAGATCAGAGAGTTAATTATAAGAAGGGCTTTAAAGTGTGGAGGATTTAGACTTTTAATTAAGGAGGAATTTGTCAGGACTGATACTACTAAACACTAGTGGGTTCAGAGGAGACCATCTTTCCTTATTTTCGTTGTTTTCCCCCTCTCTGCCGTTCGCTCCGTCACCATACCTCTCTCGTCTCCTCCACGCCTCTTTATTCTCGGCTCTCTTGATTCGTTGCTCCATCTTTACTCTCTTTCTTTCTTTTTTTACTTACTTTCTTTCATGTTGTGCTTTCTCTCTTATTCTCATCATTTCTCTTGTCTTATTCTCCTCTCATCATTTCTCTGTGTTTGCTCTGCCAGTGTACAGTATGGCTTTCTGTCTCTTGCTCCTCTACTGCATGTCTGTCTTCTCATGCCTCTCTCCTCCTCTCATCCCTTTTTTTCCTCTGGTTAACCATCTCCTCTCCATCGTGTGTGTGTGTGTGTGTGTGTGTGTGTGTGTGTGTGAGCAGGAGGATTACTGACATTCTGGATTGCAGAGGAGGCGTGTGTGGGTGGGGTAGCGGCTTCACTCACTCCGATGGATTGCTGAGATTGAATTAGTGAACTCGGTAAGAGTGTGGGACGATTGGAAGATGTACACATAGTTCCCTTCTCTCTCTCTCCCTATCTTTCTCTCTATCTCCTGCTCCTCTCTTTCCCTCTATTTCTTCCTTTAATCCTGCTGTAACCTTCCAGCTGCCAGTCTCTTCTAGCTCATTTTCATTCCCGTCTTTTTAAAAAAATGGTCACTCTCTTGCTCTTCCAGTCTCCTAAAATGCAGCTGTTACAGACTGTTCCTCTTTTGTCCTTCATCATTATCTCTTTCACTACCCCTCTCTTCATCTGTCTCTCTCTATCCCTCTTTCTGTCTCTCTCTCTCTCTGTCAGTCTGCCTGTCTGTCTCCCAGTGCCATATGAGATTGTTTTTGTACCCATGGTAAATCACAGTGAAGTGATTAGCGCTGTTTGATATGTGATTACATGGCTTCGCTGATTTGCTTTGCTGATGCCCTTACCCTAGCAGACATTGGTGAGCGGCATGCGGCACGTCCCCCCCTCACACAGCTGGGTATTTCACCAGAGAGCTTCAGGTTAATTGCTTTGATCGTGGATATGGCTGCATTCACTTCCATGTTGAACCTAAGCTACAGCCTACCTCACAGCTGACTCAACCTCCCACCGACTTTATACACAGGGATGCTGAAATCTTTATCACAGTTAAATGTCCAATAGGCAAAAACTGGTGGATGCAGCACCGTCCATAAGGTGATGTGGTTGCATTTCTTTGTTTTGCAGCTGAGGTTCAGTTCTGCTGAGGCTTGTGTGCACAGAGGTAATGGTATAATGTCAGTGGAAGTATCTATCGGCGTCCTTGCGGCCTCGCAGGGATTTGGGGCGGGTTTTCCTTCCCCAGATTCTTTTCTTCGCTGCTCGCTGTGCAAAGATGGTTTTATCAGCAGGAAAGAGGGGGGCAAACCTGGGCCAGGACCCTGGGGCGGCCGCTCAATTGAACAGCGTGCTCAGAAAGCATTTGTTGATTTCTTTTTTACTTTTAGGTGCAGCAAACACAACAGTAAAATCTATGTGTATCAGAAATAAACTGCCTTGTCTGAATGAGGTATTGAATGTCAGTTCAGTTGCGTGCGGAGGACAGTGTCGTCTTGGTTTGATCGTTGCTTTTGCCACCTTCGTCTTTATCTCTTTCTACCTGACCTTTTTAAACAAGAGTGCTGTAAAACCTCAAAATGAAAATTGAATTGCCGTATGCAATCATGGAAGTCAGTTACAGCCCAGGCAGCCCTGGTCAAACGAGGCATGTTTTTTCTCTTTCTGTTTTTTATTATAGCAGCAATTACATACTCCTGGATACAGTTGGCAGAGCTGCCACTATCATCATCATAGTGATCACAGTCTGTCTAACGTCCCCCGTCTCCCATTCTCTCACTTTCTTTCCCCAGGAACGACTGGGAATGGGGGGATTACCTCTTATTGCCTGCCAATCTCTGCTCTCATCTCATCCCTCTATCTTTACCAACTCGCTCCGGCTGTTGCCATGTGCTGCCTCTCCTTATCTGTTTATCCCTCTCCCACTAATCTCCATCGCTCCTGCTCCGTCCCTCACTCTCTCTCTATCAGTGTCTCTCCTTCCTTTCATCTTGATCTCTCTCACCGTCCCACCCCACTCCACTCGTCTATCCACTCCCTCCCTCCTTCCCTCCCTCCACTCTGCTCTGCCCTTCTCTCTCTCTCTTTCTCTCTCTCCCTCTCTCTCGCTATGTCTAACACGCTCACCAAACCCCTCTGCCCACCCCCCCCCCCCCCCACTCTCCCTTGCGCCTCTCTCTCTGAAGTTCGCACTTGTGTACACGGTGTATTTAAATTGGACATAGGTTTGTACAAGAAATGTCAGCGTTCGTGTCAGTGCTGAGGCGCGTAACCTGTGGGCAGAGAACCAGAATAAATGAAAACAAACGGCGTGCGAGAGCAGAGGAGAAGCCTCGCTGAATCCCCAGCAGGGACCTACCCTTATTGAATGGACACATTCACAACTAGCTCCTTTGGCTGAAACGCATAGTACAAACACCACCGACATTATGGGCTTCACTCAAAGGGAAGACACGTAGGCCAGCCACTAAGGAAAATGTGTGGATCTCCTCTGTAAGTCTTCTAAGATAGAAGATGCTAAATGAATGAATGCCGCTGAATAGATGTAGAACTGTGGGAGGAACACATTGTGTTTCAGGGCTGTTTGTGAGAGTCTCTGCAGACAGATAGAGAGTGCCGTGTGTTTTGTTTCCAGGGCTAGCTTTTTTATCTCATCGGCCTGGAGACAAGGGGGCTTTTACACTCCATTGGAGCACAAGGCTGATTCTGCAGTGGCTTTGAGTTTCTTTTTTTGTTTGTTTTGAGGAGGGGAGGGGTACTTTTGATAAAGCAACTTTCTTTCATCTGAGTTGTGCTAAGTGTGGATATTATGGGGCTTCTCCACTGTCTACAGATGTGACAGATGCTGGTGTAATACAGACTAATTTACTCCCCTATGTGAGGGGAGGAAAGAAGTTTAGGGAGAGAAAAGGAGAGAGATAAAGGTACAGAGATAGAGGAAGAATACATTAGAGATGTGTCATGGCAGGGTCATGGACAATGAAGGAGAAACAGGCGAGATTCACAAATATAGAAAGTCGAAATGACAAAGATCTCGTGCGAAATGACAAAGATCTCGTGCGAAAATTAGGTTGAGGGAAGGCAGCGTGAGGAGGAGTAATGAAAATTGGAAAATCTGGCAGATTAGGGGAGAGGAGAAGGTGTAGGAGACGGAGACAGAGATAGACACAGGCCCACAGACAGATAGGCAGACAGACAGGCAACCAGACAAACAGACAGAGCGACAGCTACTCGATGGGAAGGTTAGGGTGTGAGAGATTGATGAGCAGCAGTGAGAAACTAATTCTCACTTCACTCTGGGCTGGAAGATTAAGGAAGATTAGAGCGATAGAGCGAGGGAGGGAGAGATGGAGTGATAACTTTTGCTGCGTGCCAGAGAGAGATCTTTGAATGCCTAATACCCTAAGAGAGGGGGAGAGGGAGAGGGAGAGAGGAGAGAGAGAAGAGGGGAGGGGAGGGGTGGTGGAGAAGAGAGGGAAGAGAGGGAAGAGAGGGAATGAGGAGAGAGATAAAGGGACAGGGCAGATAGATAAACAGCAGAAGCAAAAGCAAAATCTGGGTACGAAAGGCTCTTAATGGTAGTTGTTGTGGTGGAGGTCTGTTAAAGAGGACCAAAGTTCTCCTCATTCTAATAGCCCCTGCTGATGGGGCTGATGTAATCCTTGGGTCACAGGATTGAGGATTGAGGATGGACTTGGGCTGGGGCGTGAGCTAGCCCTTGCTGTCCCCGCTGGTCCCTCTGCACGCTCAGCGGGCCCTCGCCGCCTTCTGTCATCCTCCGGGGCCCAGCGTACTGACCTAGATTAGTGGCAGGCCAGCGGAGTGTAGTGGAGCCGAGCTGGGCCAAGTCGGGCCCGAGTCATGACCCAGGTCTAGTGCAACACACGAGCTGGTGTCGTCTGAAAGGACTCGCTTATGCGTGTCGGGCGCAGCCACCGAGGAAGTGACGACTGAAGGGGGGAGGGTGTGAGGAGCGTGCGCCATTATTCCTCAACTCCTTGATGTCCCCAAACATCATAGCACAACAGCAAACTCAACCCACCGTTTCCTTTTGACATTCTGTCACACACACACACACACACACACACACACACACACACACACACACACACACACACACACACACACGCTCGCTATCACATGGACACATACACACACATACACACCCACAAACAATCAAGTGCATGCAGTTGTGCTGGGATCTGAAGCGAGCCGTTGAAAGGACGGCATAGCAGACTCAATCCGTCATGCAGGATTACAGTGTAAGCTTCTCCACGGCAATGGATGCGGTTTTATGAAGGAAAGTCAGAGAGAAGAAAAAAAAACACACACACACACCAGAGAAAAACTCTGGGCTTTTTTTTAAAATGAATTAGAGAAGCGATGGAATGTCATCACTGTCCTTCTTTAATGCAGAGGTGGGGATTCTCCTGCCTTGAGAGATTCCTCAGGTCTCTGAGTGCTGAGTGTTTTTGCGCAGCCCCCCCCCCGCCCCCCACACACACACCTCCTCCCCTCCTCTCCCTCACTCGTATGGCACCCACTGTTCCGGACATTTCTCTGACCCTCACCCTCTGTTCGCCCCCCCCCCCCTGAGTGGACGGATCGCGCTGGTTTAATTTGCCGCTCCGCCGGGGTGACCTTGAGCAGCAGTGGGGTGGGTGACCGTGGTCGTCAGCTTCAGCGGCGGTGAGCTGTCTGCTTGTCGGACGTCTTGGGCTGAGTTACAGCGTGGGGCTGGCTCCTGGCCAACCTGCCCTCTCGCTAGCGCACCGCTGTCGCCGAGTGACAAACAAGACCCGACGGAAAACAGCAGTGAAATATGGCCTCGCGGGAGATGTGGCTAACCAACACCGCCGCCTCCACCACAGCTCCACAGAAATCTAACCGAGAGACGCCAAGAATACAGTGGAATTATATGCCAAGCTGGAGCTCCAGAGAAAGCTAAACACAGCTCAGTAAGTCCAGTAAAGAAATAAATATATAAAAGAAAGAACTACTTGGAAATTCATTGCAATCACACAACAGCAAATTGGACCGTTTCCCCAAAGCGTAACATGGAGCCAAGTAAGCACAACACAATCTTGTGGAGCCTCCCCTGAAATGAAACATAAAGTTAAACTAATATGGGGCGCAAACAAAACATGCTGGCAATCACTCTCCATACAGCCCATAGGAAAGCTGCTTTTGATAAACAACCTCAAACCAAACACCAGCTAAAGCCTCCAGACGACTCAGCAGCAGCACGGCCATGATAATTGTCTATCTGCCAACACACTAAGACACACAACACACTTCTCGGGACTCGTTCCTTGTTCGTTCCGCAGCACGCCTTGGAACACAAAGGCACCAAACTGCCAGTAGTGTGATATTCAGGCCTGTGTGTGTGTGTGTGTGTTTTTGTCACACAAGTGACCCATTTAAGAGGTAAAATAGAAGACTTAACAATGTGGATTTGAGATCAGGGCAAAGTCACTGTCATTATGAATATAAGTGTCAACAGTGAAGTAAGTCTGGGGACTCAGGCAGAGTTGGGGAAGCGGAGATGAAGAGCCGCCTGCACTCAGAGGCGAGGCAGGAGCACCTCCAAGGACTCCATGAAGGGGATTAAAACAGTGCCTACCTCGCCACCACACCACCCCATAACACTCCGCTGACATACTTGCCTACATTGATTTTACTGCACTACATAAAAACTGTCAGTGTTGCACCAAGCTGGCCACCATTATGCTGCAGTACCCAGCATCAAACTGTTTCATGTCTTTATTTTTCACAGTTGGACATTAAGAATGACCTCACAGTGTGCTACAGTAGTGTTGAGTGCAGCTGTCAAGGTATCGGAGGCTGCCAGGCCAAATGCACTGTGCAGTAAACAGAGTGGGAGTCCAGAGGTCCTTTTATGATGATGTGGTATGTGTCAGCTGAATGTGTGATGCTGGAAAAAAAGAGAAATGTCCAGCCTCACACAGTGTCGAGAAGAGCCCTTTAGTGTCCCCACTTTCAGGCTTGCCCACGGCCTCTAGCCTCTCTCGACATCTACACGGCGAGCGGATATCCCACTCAAAGCTCGCCGCGGCTTTACTGCCTGGCCACACTGACCCTTGTGTGAGTGAAGTGGGGGCAGTCAAATGGGAAAGCTTTCACTGGACAGGTGGCGGGTATTGAATGACAATAGTTTGCTCGTGTGAGGAGACATCGAATCTGTTCAGAATAGCTTGCGGAAGCCCATCGATCGGTGTGTTCTGCAGGGGATGGGATGTGCACGCTGGCAGGGGGACTTCTTTTCACTGGAAGTGCGTTAAGAGCCGCCGCTCGGAGTGCTCTAATGAAAGAGTTTGGTTAAACTATAAATTGACTCGTGATTGAAAGCTTCTATTAGAGGTTATTATCATGTCTCTTGCGTGCCGTCTTAAAGTGCCTCGTCGTTCTGCGCTCCTCCTCTCCTCTCCCCTTCTCTTCTCCCGCCTTCTCTTCTCTTTTCCTTGTTCTTCTTCTTAATCAGCTTTTAGAGCCACAGACATTACAATTCCTCTGGCCAACCTTGTGCATTTCGGATTTATTCATCTTGAAAATATCCTTTCCTTGTCCAACCGAGCTGTGACTCTGCAGGAATGCCCTTGAAAGGTATGCGGCAGGGAGGCAGAGGTCCTTTCTGACAGTTTTCCATTTAAATTAAAAAAAGCGGGGGAAACCCAGTCAAGCAAGTATTCCAGCCTTTCTCTCTGATGAGCAGAATGCCAATTAATCTGGTGATGCAATGTTGTTGCCATAAAGAAAAGATAAAGTTGATGCGTGTGTGTGTGTGTGTGTGTTGTGATTGTGTGCGCCTGTGCGTGTGTGTTTGGGTGTATGAATGTGTGCCCTGGTGCATGTGTGCTCATCTCTGTATATGGATGAAAAATGTGAATATCAGCATCTACCAAATACAAATGTGCACTAGGATATGCTTGAGGATCAGGCCTCTTGCATCACACTCACTCAAACCACAAGCCTGATGACCTCTTGTGTAAGATACCAGACTGTGCTTTCTGGGTAGGCTACAGTGTTTTTTTTCCCTCAAAAGGCTGCAAAATGCCAGACAGGGTGCAATCCGAAAGGATAAGATGTCGTATTGTTATGTGAAGAAGCAGTGAGCCAGAAGGTGAGTGCTGAGTTTGACGGACATCAGGTGTAATTTCTGCAAATGTCTCCTCCGAGCTTCACTAGTCGAGTCCTCGGCAGGCTGAATGCCGCTCACAGAAAAGGTCCTGGAATGTACTTGCATAGCAGCGGGGCAGACTACAAGCTTTATTTATTGTTGGCTTTTAAAATGCCCATTGTGTTTGTGGTGCGAGTATTCAGGTTCCTATATATCAATGCCGGCGAAGGCCACGAGCCAAGGGAAAAGCGCAGCCCCTTGAGATTGTATTTACTGGTGCATCTTGCTTTGTCCAAGTTTATTATCATCATCTCTGCGTTGTGTGACACCCCTCCACCCACACTCCCCCCACCCCCCCGGGCACATCACCAAAAAACTATTTTATCTCTGAGCGACAGAGATCATTGCTTTCCTCTGAGAGTAATCTCATAGTCTGTTGGACTGATTTATGAATTATTAAAGTATCTGGAGTGGATGTGAATACCAATGACGAGTGTCTAATAAACCTCACTACTCTCCACACGGGTCACAACCAGGGCAGGGCAGGGCAGACATGCTCCCAGGACTAGGGCTATACTACATTTGTAATAATCAGATTAGTCATATTTTGGGTTTTTCCTCATTTTTTTCAGAGAGAGAGCGAGAGACAGAAAGAGAAAGTGAGAGAGAGAGATCAGATGTATTGTTTGCTGTGGGGTGTTTGCAACTGCGATCACTGAGATTTTTATTTTCCCTCTTTTACCCCCCTCTCTCTCTCATCTTGCATCATCTAGTTTCCCAGTGTGTGTGTGTGTGTGTGTGTGTGTGTCTGTGTGTCTGTGTGTTTGTATTTTTAATTTCCTTTCCTTTTGGCTTATATTTTCTACCAAGGCTCATTGTGACCAGGTCAAGACCTTCTATGTTTTAAACCCTCCATCTTTGTCTTGTTTTTTTTTTTCTCTTTTTAAAGATCCTTTTATTTTAAGCCCCTAGATGGGAGTTACCCGAAATGGACTTATCCTCGGCACTTATCGAAACGAGGAATTCATGGGGATTACGTTCCATCTTTCTCTTCACATTTATTGTCATTCCCCCCCCCCCCAGCCCTCTCGGTCTGTTTGTTTGTTTGTTTGTTTGTTTTTCCATGGCGTCCTGAAAAAACCCTGGTGCCTCTGCAAGTACCCCGACAATGCTGGCAGAGGCACCACATGCTTTGGCATGTTGATCAGAAGTTGGTAACGTTGCTTTTCACCTGCAGGCCAAACTGTTTAGCATAGTGAGGGAAGATAATCATTTAGCTGTATTTGTGGACTGGTTGGGCTGACGGTGCATTGGATGCTATTTCGTACCACTGACTCCACTTCTCTGAGTCTACGTCTCTTGGCACTGGAAGTGTAAAGCATGTGAGGGTGGAGAGTGGCCTCGCAGTAAGCCCAATATCAATCCAGCAGGCTCATCCTCACAGGGGTAGAGTTAGCTTTTCATCCCCTCACTTTGTACTCCTGTACTGCTTGCATATTTGGACCCCTTTTTTACATCTATGTGTGTGTGTGAGTGAGAGAGTGAGAGAGAGAGAGAGAGAGGGGGGGGGGGTTACTTTGCTTTCTTATCTTTCTACCTGTACTGGTCCAAGAGTCAGTCCCTTGAGCATTGCAGTAGAAGAGGTGAAAGAAAAAAACAGAAAAGTTGTTTTGATCTATGTGTTTGTGTGTGTGTGTGTGTGTTTTCGTTTATGTGTGTGTGTGTGTGTGTGTGTATGCATGTGGGCTTGTTATCGTGTGTTTGTGTACAGGGGGTGTTCCTGAGCATGCATATAAATTATTATCATTTCTTATTTTGATTGAAACAGGAAGTGTGTTTGGGAGAGCACACACACTCTGCATTCAGGTCATGATCTGTATGCATCTGCAGCAGCATGTGTGTTTTGTTTGTCCTAATTCCACGGCAGGATGTTGGTCTGGGAGCAGGTGTGTATGTGTGTGTTTGTGTGTAAGCTAGAGTTTGTTTTAGCTGCGAAAGATAGACAGTGTGATCTGTAATTAAAATTTTCTGTCTCGTTAAGTTGGTGGCAGCCTTCGCTGCATCACAGTGGCTTTGCAATCGATGGCAAAGATCTCCCCATAATACTAACGAACCACAAGATCATTTAAGTTCAGGGCTCAGGGAAGGGAAAAATTAATTAAGATATTTATGGCCCCAATTAATCAGTTCAGCGAGAGAGACTTGCCCGATCCACAGGGTATATTCTGGAGATGGATGTTGCGAAAATCTGTGAGCATGGTCTTTAAAAAGAGAAGCAGGGGGATTCTCCAGCATCTTCGCTCCAAAAGCCCTCTAATACACACCTTATTTGCTCTGCTTGGCCGCAGCTCTCATCGGCTCAGGGTTAACCCTTACACCTTACAGACTCTTTCTGGAGCCTCTTAAAGGTGTGTGTGTGTGTGTATGTGCGTGTGTGTGTATATGTATGTGTGTGTGTGTGTGTGTGTGTGTGTGTGTGTGTGTGTGTGTGTGTGTGTGTGTGTTGCATTGTGTGCCAGACTGTCACATGCACAAACTTCAACTGAGGAGTGCAGAGCTTAACTGCTCTCACTACTCAGTTGTGACATTGTAGATGTGTTGAATCTCTGAGAATCCTCTGTTTTTTTAAAGCCACATGTATGTGGCAGTAGTCAATCCCCCCAGCCACCCCCCTGACACCTGGACATCCTGACAGCTTTGGTATGGAGGACTACCAGGAACTGCCAATATGGTAACCGCAAATTAAATGTGTGGGCCCATGGCCGTTGCTGCTAATTGATTTCAGCTCATGAATGTTTTTGCTAATTGACTTTAATTCAGCCATGCAGTAATGCTAAACATAGGCACTTTATTCTTTTGTGGGATTTTGATCTCTTCTGCACTAACTGTCCAGCTGCAGTCAGTCAGCCGCACATTTGTGGTTGAGCAATTATTTGAGTGAGGACATACTGTGCGTGTGTGTGTGTGTGTGTGTGTGTGTGTGTGTGTGTGTGTGTGTGTGTGTGTGTATGTGTGTGTTTGTAGTGTGTGTGGTCAGTGGAAAGTTTCTCAGAACAATACACTGACACATTCCATATTGTGTTGTTTACGACTGTCTGTATTGTGGCTTGACCTCTGATACAAACACAGAGTCCCAAGTTTGCTCCGCCGTCAATACCGATCCAAGACCCCTGTCAATCCCGGTGTCACTGGGCCGTCTAAGGAGATTGCCTGATTGATTGAAGCGAGACAGAGCACAGAGGGCGAGCGGAGTTAAGAAGGCACCTTGATTGACACAGAAAGAGTAAATGTGTGTGTGTGTGTGTGTGTCTGTGGGGGGGTGGGGGGGGGGGGTGGAGAAGAAGACAGCATATTACAACAGTTCAGAGAGAGAGAAGGTTGGATGAAAGGAGAAAAACAGGCAGACAGTTGGTGTGTGGGAGAGGTGATGAAGGAGAGAGCACAAAAAGGACGGGGGAAAGGAAGAGGAGAGCTTTTAGTTTGTGTTTGAGGACGAGGTGGAAAAATAAAATGAAAGCAATAGAGAAGAGGAATGGATGGAGCTAGGGAGAGAGAAAGAGACAGCGAGAGAGAGAGAGAGAGAGAGAGAGAGAGAGAGAAAGAGAAAGTGAGAGAGCGAGTGAGTGATAGAGAGAGAAATAGAGCAAGAAAGTGTTTGAAAGAGAAAGAGTGGTAAAGAGAAATGAAGAAAAGCAGTAAGCGTGAGAACGAGTGATAGAGAAGTTTATAGAGAGAGAGAGAGAGAGAGAGTGGAGGAGGAGTAATCACAGAGCGGGGTGTGCGGGAGTGGGGAGCTCCATAGGGAACATTCAGGCCTCCGTCACGCACCAGTGCGCAGCACTGACAGGGTCTCCCTGTGCCAGCGCCATCCCTCAGCGACGCGACGCCAGACCTCACGTGCGCGCGCCCAGGCCTCAAACACATGCGACACGACACCCGGGGCGGCACACTGCACACGACACGCACTAAAGCATGTTCTTTAATAAAAAACGTGAATCGAGCGGAGCCGTTCGTACGCACAGAAGCTTGCCTCTCTCTCTTCGGGGCCGTTTAAAAAAGTACCCTTCGGCACCAACTGCAGCAATGGCAGCAGTAGTACCGCTCGTGCTGTTATCATCACGACAGCAAAAATCAGAGCCAGGCCAGCTTGCTAAACGTACCGTAAAGATGCCGCACTACACCACAGCAAACACTGCAAAATTAAAGGCATATATTTATTTAATCTCTTTAGTATTGGTTAATTAGATAGCATGGAGATGACTGCTCTGCATGCAGCCTAGTGTATAACAAAAGAGGTCATCTGGCGCATGCGGCGGCATTGTCACAACAGCACCGCTGACAGACACACAGTGCAGCCGTCCACTGCTCTGCTCCTACAGACCACACAGACATGATGGAGACAATATGGTGAGCTAGTGCTAAGGCTCGCCGAGCGGCGTGTAACACATGACTCATTATGCTGTGTAAGCTCTCTGGTGACAGGAAACAACACTCGGCGCAGTGCTGATTTGCACTGAAGGGTCTCGGAGCTTACAAGATATGCAACCAAAGTCCATAGTGTTTTTTTACAAGGTAATAGATTACTTTGTTGAGTGACAGGCCAGAAAAGCAAAAAAATCATTCTGCAACAAATACTGTACGTGTGAGTGCAAGAAGCATGGAGTCCAATAATTCTCATAATAATTGTGTTCCTATACAGTGATTTTGCTCAAGTTAATGGATCTGTCTCTCAGCGTGTCTTGTGTGTTCTGTTACCTTGCTGTGACGCTCCACTTTTAATTAACATGCTGCAATGATTAAAGTTTTAACTTAATTATCTTTATCTTTTCTCTCAGGGTGTTCAAGCCTCCATGGGAAACTGAATGAGACATTCTGCATGAGAGGAGCAGAAGAAGAAGGACAGGCTTGGGTAGATAGAGGGGGATATTAAATAAGGAGGAGTGACTGGCACCTGCCCTACAGCTCTCTTTGAAGGGCAGGAAATAGAAACGAAAGAAAGGAGTGACCAGAAAAGAGGAAAAAAAGGGAGAGAGTGGGGGAAAGAGAGAATGAAGACAATTGGAATCCAAGGGTTTCCTCTCGGTGTCCGTCACTCGCACTAGAATTTTGGACCCTGGAACCAGGAAGTATGATAAGCAGGAAGTTGCTCTTATTGGTCTCCCTTTTCTTGTGGGAGGAGTTTGGCAGGGCGGGGTCTGCGGTCAAGGTGGTCCGGAGGAGAGGACTGAGCGGGCAGCGTTCACTTAAACCCGAGGGCAAGGTTCTGGCTGACCAATGGGAAGAAAGCCCTGAAAAAGTCGGCTTGGCAACGAGAAATCTCAAGGACTTGCTTGCCCGCGACCAGGCCGAGCGCAGCGACCTTTCGGTCATAAAGAAGCTCTCGCAGAACCACGCCACTCACCCCCTACTCACAAAACGTGAGGATGGCCAGAGTTTTGGGGTAAAACTAGACGGATTGGACTCTGCAGTGCACGGACTGTCTGGCAGCAACGAGGCGGCTCTGGAACCGAGGAAGAGCAGGAATGGCACCAGGGGCGCTGACAGTTCCCTCCCTAAACCTGGGAGAACTGATAAAGGTCTGCCCATTCATCACAAGATAGACTTTGGCCTCCACCCAAACAGAACCCGAACCAAGTCCCTGGCCAGGTCCGGTGCCAGAGCGGGGTCTGCTGTCCATCCTGGCCAGACCCCCAAGGGCCTCTCGCTGGAGTCGCCCAGGAAACTCAACCTGACCGGCAGCTATGGCGTGCTAAAGCTGATCTCCAAGGAGAACCTGGTGCGGATCGTGAACTCCCAGCTGCAGAGCATGGTGGGATTGAATTTCCAGGGCAAGGCCAGTCGCAGCAGGAAGAGGGATCTGATTGATGTGGACCATAGCCTGCCGACGGCCTCGAAGGTGAAGCGGCAGGACCGGGCGGTGGCCTCGGATCTCTATGGCATCCCGGACAATCAAACAGAGGAGCTGCACATGAGCGCGACGTCCCACGTCAACCTCAACACCGAGCAGGCCGCGCACAGCCTCTGGAAGCCAGTCAGCGAGTTCTCCTCCTCGGACTCTGTCATTGGCCGGCCCAGCGAGCGGGCCTCACCAAAAGGTCAGCTCGTCACGGAAACCTGGAGCAGCAGCAGCAGTGGCGTCGTTGGCGGCAAGCGGCTCAGCGCGCACCTGGCGTCCACCCCTCAGGCGGAGGTCCTGAACACCGAGAGGGACGCGTCCTTTGGCTACAGTGACACCCAGGCCATGCTCCGCAGCGGGACGTCCAACTCGCCCCAGCGCTCTGACGGCGCTTCTCCCTCCGTCTACACCCTGGACCCGTGGGGAGTGCGGAGCGTGAGCGGGGGAGGCAAGAGAGAGAGGGGAGGTGCCCCCGTGGAGGACGAGGTGGACGAGGAGAGGGAGGTCAAGGAGTACGCGAACAAAAACGAGGCACTGGAGGAGAGCATCCAGCCTCCGGAGCTGGAGTCCAGCGTGACCCAGGACCCCGTGTGGGCCGTGGCCGAGCGGCCCAACAGCAGCCACGTCCTCAAGCTGCGGCCCGAGACCGAGTGGGCGGCAGGGAAGACAGGCACTGGTGGCGGCGGCAGGATGGGTCACGGACTGATGTTTGAAGAGGCGGAGAAGGTCGATGAGGACAACAATGATGATGATGACGATGATGATGCCGGTAATGAGGGCAGAGGCCACAACGAAGGCGGCGGGAAACGTTCTCGCAGCAGGCGAAGCTGGATCTGGAACCAGTTCTTTGTGATCGAGGAGTACACTGGCCCAGAACCTGTGCTCATCGGACGGGTAAGGCAAACCTCCTATTTCTATAACAGTTTTTGTGCTGTTTACATACATTTTCAAAACTCTGTGTCTATTCAAAACGTCTTAAACACATCTCCAAAGCAAACATTTGCCTCATATTATAAACACTTTTGTCATAATGACATTTTGGATACATTGTGTACACACTGTTGCTTGTCTGTCTTTCATGAGCTTTATATGTATATTTCCATGCAAGAGTGAAAGTCATCTACAGAGAAGTTGAAATACACAGTAAGCATGCAAGCAATATTGAAACCAAAATACTGACTTTCCCAAATAATTTGGTGTTGAGAATACAGTATTTTACAGCCAACAAGAAAAAATGAAACAAAAATAGGCCTACAATAACCACCAGATGTACATGGAGTTTATATCACAAAGCTGATTTTTCCAAAGACAGAAATTACTGACTACTATCAATTTACTTTGTTTTACTTTGTGTTTCTTTTCCAAAGAAAATATATTTCTTCATGTGCGTTCCTAAGGCATTTCCGGAGGCACTAGCCTGACGTAGCAATACTCAATTCTAGTCAGAATACCGTAAAACTCCAAATAATAGCCCGGGCAAAATGCCAAACTGCATCGGCTAGTATTAGAGACAGGCGTCTATATGAGACAGGCCTTTAATTCCCTTTACACAAAACTTTCCTCTGCAAAGATGGAAAATATTATCGAATTAATTATTTCAAACACACTGAATGTCTACCTATATGACTAGGCTATCTGATGACAAAAATGATTTACAAAGAGATCATATCACACTGAAAGCTCATATTTTGTCACTAGCAAATAGCCTATATCGGTCCTTTGTCAAATACAGTTGCATTATCAGCCCTGACCAAAACCGTTCAGGAATTATTTATGCAAAAGTGGAACGTCCTTAATGTTTCATTCTCCCTCCTTTTTGGCACGAATGAAACAGCATGAGAGAGCATGAACCATATAGTTTCTCCCGTATTGTATTTGCCAAATTTGACAACAGTCTGCATTTCAATAGCCTATTTCCAGGCGCGCGGGAACATATTTTTGACCAGGGGTGCTGAATAACAAAATAATCATGGATGTCCGAGTAGGTCTAAGAGTGAGTAGTTTTATAATGCCCAGGGCAGCCACATTCCACTGCAACTAGGCCTATGCGCAGCATTTGCCACTCCGACTCATCATCAACCTATTTCACTATATAGCCAGAGAATGTCCGTAGACGGGCTCTGATATAGCCTAGTCTAAGGTAAATTCCTTTTCTGACTTCTTTCTCTTTATCGCCATAACAGTAGGCCTAGGCTACATTTAGAATAAAGACTAACGTTCGCGAACCCTTGATGAATTGAACGATGACGACGTCGGACATATAGGCATAGTTTATATTGAAAAAAAGTTATACAATTTGGAACTCTAGCTTTTCCCCACCGCAGTCTTTTAATGCCATCTAATCATAACGTGCGCAGTCTGCACCATACTTAAGCCCAAATCACACCCAAGATTCGCGACGAGATGAGCTGCAACATTCTAATTCATTTAATTAATCAACATTCTAATATTAACCAGCAACTTGATGCAACATTCTAAAACCTTGCAACTATGACCAGACACGGTAAATGCTTTGCAACGGCTTGCAACGACGTGCAACATCTAATTCACACCGCTGTAACATCCTTTCTGTAACGGTTTCGTGTCATTGCAAATCATTGGTGTGAATTGGTGTGCCTTTAAACAGACGATCTGACGGATTTTAGAAGATTAAATACAACCCGAAACTAAAAAACAGACCAGGCCTCTACTGGAGACCGGCCTTTAACCCAAACCTGTAGCCACGCCAGGCGTTTAAAAGAGACAGGCATCTCTTTGGGACTCGGCTATTTTTTTAAGTTTTACGGTATGAGTCTGATACTGCTCCATTGTGACGTAATTATGGGGCGTGTTTCAACCGATACAGGGGGGGAATGCTTCTGCACTCAATTGGATAGACCTAACCAATTAGAGCAACAAAATAACTTACCATGATATGTAGGAAGAACACACAAACCATCTTTCTTCTCCACAAATGCCTTAACATTGTTTTCTGATCTTTTGTGAAAGTTATTGTGCCGTCAATATCTATAAACACTCATTAGTGAAATCTAAGAGATACGTAGTAGGGTAGGCTATTAGGAAAAAACTGATAGGCTATATCCCCTCTGTTTTTAAAAATAATTCTGTAGAACACTGATATGCTACCAACATGGGTAACGTTTTAGAATAACATGTGCTTATTAGGTATTAACAGTGCATTATAAGCAGTTAACAATTCATTACTAACAGTTAGTTAATTGTTGTTATCCTTTAATAACATTAACTTACTGTTAACATGCAGCTTGTAAGTGTTAATAAGCAGTTACTTACAAGTATATTTGTTAACAGTTGTAAGTGTTAACAAGCAGCTTGTTAATGCTTGCTAATGGTGTGTAATATATATTATTAGCTGTGGCCTACTGGTTAGCATGGGTTGCCGGTTCGAACCCTGACCAGTAGGCACGGCTGAAGTGCCCTTGAGCAAGGCACCTAAGCCCTCACTGCTCCCCGAGCACCGCTGTTGTTGCAGGCAGCTCACTGCGCCAGGATTAGTGTGTTTCACTAATTCACGGATTGGGATAAATGCAGAGACCAAATTTCCCTCACGGGATCAAAAGAGTATATATACTTATACTTATAAGCCATTAACACCATTAACAAGCATTAACAAGCTGCTTGTTAACACTTACAACTGTTAACAAATATGCTTGTAAGTAACTTAAAAGGCTGCTTATTAACACTTACAAGCTGCATCTTAACAGTTACAGTAGTTAATGTAATTAAAGGATAACAACAGTTAACTAACTGTTAGTAATGAATTGTTAACTGCTTATTATGCACTGTTAATACCTAATAAGCACATGTTATTCTAAGGCGTTACCCAAACGGGTTGTAAACAGCTGGGAAAGGCTGTTGCAAATCCTTCGAACAGGTGGTCAATCAGAGATTTCAAACGAACGAGGGAACAACATGTCACAATGCAACACGCTGTTTTCCATTGATGAAAGTGAAACCATGAATTTTCCTACGTCTCAACTTTGGCCAAAGTGTTTAGAAATAATTGTTTTCAGTGATAAAACCTCATTGAAATAATATGCATTTTCCATATGGGGTCTTAGAAGCCATCTGTCTCCTTCTAGCCACAGTAGACCCCGAAGCCATTTGTTTTGAGAATAATGGCTGGCTGATGAAGTTATTGGCTGGCTAGCCGGCTCAGCCAAAACCTAACCAAACTTTTCATGGCTACTAATGGCTGAAGCTGCCTCTTCATGTACAGATGTCTGTTATATTGATTTACTATATCTCAATATTTCCAAGCAGTGCATAGCTTATATATTTCTACAAAATGCAATACAATGTAATAATAATAAAACATAAACATGATTTTACTTTCACAAGTTATGTAGCCTACAGTATTAATTTTGTTATCTGTAGGCAAACAATTTCAAGTAATAATGTCCCTGCTGCTGTCTAAGAATAGGCCTAGATTGCAACTTCACAGAGTAACATTATGCTTATGACATGTAATTCGCTATTCAATATAGTTAATATAAGCACACATTGTTATATTATTATGTTGGACACAGTGCCGGTTCAGACCTCCATGGGGCCCTAAGCAAAATCCTCCTTAGGGGCTCTCCTACCTGAACTCTGAGCGCCAAAATGTAACCTTTTTTTTACAGTATCATCTGACACCTCAGTGCTCCCAATACAATCATCCCATCTCATTTTGGATGTCTATGGAAGTTACCAAATATAGTGTTTTTCCCTATAAAGGACTAGGAGAAAGAAACATAATTGTGTGTGAATCACCTTCACACAGCAATAAATGCCCAGTTTGAGTGTCTGGGCTGTTTGCTTTTGATGCTTGCTGTACATATCTGCTGAAAAACTGCTAGTTTCATCCCGAGCTGCACGTTATTATGAACACATTTAAATATGCAGCCATTTTTAAAAAAAATGTAGCCAGTTGCCCGCATTCAAAAAAACGGAATTTGCAATTATATTTCACAACTTGCGGAGTACTGTGACTGGGAAAGGCTGGCAAGTAAACCGCAGACAGATCAGGGGATTCACTTCCCTGTTAGGTAGGCCTAGGCTAGGCCAGCAACCTATGCCAGCAACACACGCTGGAGAGATGCATGTTGACATCAAACCATGGAACAAACGCAAGTTTACCCGACTGCTGTTCCCGCTGTTCATTCTTGTGACGTTTCTTCCGTTTTTCATGCCCTGAATTAGCCTGGGTTTTCCCATGCTGCCTTACGCACGCAATTTTATTCACGCTGCTAGGCAGCCTGGATTCTATGTACTTCGTTTTCACCTCAACCAAGGAATCAATCACAGAACGGAGGGAGGGCAGCAAGACGATGACGACACACCGAAGCCATTATGAGCTACGTACAGACGCATTTGATAGACATTCGTAGTGCCCAATAAACAGCTCTGGGCATTCGTAAACCACGTTTCAAATACGAGAAAAGGAATGTCTAGTTCCCAGACCCCATCTCAATGAGATGAGGTCTGACGTTAACCAAGCTAGCCCTGAATGGTAATTCGGTTTCATGTTCATCTTCTTAATGTATGAGGCACTGTCGCTATAACTGTATAGGGCCTACTAACTTGTCTGTCACTAGCTTGACTCAAGGGAAGACGGGGGAGGGGGCCTTCATTAACTTGCGGGGCCCTACGCAACTTGCGTAGTGTGCGTATAGGGAGAACCGGCCCTGGTTGGACAACTGCGCATTTTTCTTCAATGTACACTGACGCCTGTGTCGTGAGCTAGCAACGCAGCAATCTCTGGAAACGGTGGAATGTTACTGCAGTAATATCGCGTTCAATGCTGTAAATCCCTCCATTCCAGAGTATTTGTTTCATATCATCAATCATTTGGTTCAGGTGTTTGTGCAACCGGGCCCTGAAGATCTAACAAAAGTTTGAGTATAGGCCTACGTAGGAATTAGGATTATGTGTGAAGTGAGATCAAAATGACCTTGTTTGCTTCTTTATGCCATTTAAGATTAGCGTGAGACAAAAAAAAAGGTATTCTCTGATTGCTTCTTCTGTACGGAAACGTGCAATTTTTTAGTCAATTCACTATGAGTCCTGTGTATCGCAGCAACGAGAACAAGACTGTGCTCTGTGGGAAATAGATGTCGCTTATCGTTTATTTTTCGTATATGTAAGAATTATTATTTGATGCAAATAATTCTAGCTGGCTCAGCCAAAGTTTATCAGATGGCGGCTTAATTTGGCTTACAAAATTATTGGCTGGCGGCGGCTGAAACTCTAAATAGCGCAAAAGGCGGCGCATGGCGGCGGCTTCGGGGTCTAAGCCACAGCGTTTTTGTTGCAAACATAATCAACCTAAGCATGCTCAGAAGACGTGATAGACGACGCGCTGTTGCTCACCTGTCCATCATCGTAAAGCCCGATTTGATTGGTCCGCCAGATTTGGGGCGAGCATAGTTGCTTAACAACGGAGCAATGCCAGACCGAACTTCCCGACCTCAAATGTTGTGGGCGGGACTAAGTTCGGCTGGCACCCAGGCTAGGAGGCACAGAAAAAGTCGACATTTGTAGAACATTATGCTGAAGTCCAATTCATTTTCAAAGTATCTGAAATTGGTTCTAAACATTTCAACCGGGAATCCTCTAGGAACAGATTGAAAGGCTCTATACCTATAGAGTGTATATCTATTCTAAGTGTCTAAGTGTGGCATTTTGATAGGTTTTGTTGAAATTAAAACAAATTACTTCCTGTTTGATTTGTGTGTGGTGTTTTGCAAAATGTGTTTTAGGAAATTGAAAACTGACTTGAACACTGAGAATTACTGTATGGTTTTGCGGATTTGGTGTGGGGTTATGGTGTTTGAAAGACAAGTTTAGAAAATTATGTGACAAGCAAAGATTTAGTGTGTAAGCAGTTGAAAAAAACTGTAATTACCCTGTCTTTCAACTGTCAGTAGATTGAAATGACTATTTCTAAGAGGTACAGTAGGAGCAGTGGTTGGGGAGTGTAAGGATTGAGGAAGTGACTGAAAGTTCGGGTTCATTTTAGGTAATGTTCTCACAGGTCAGGATTCTTATGCTATTGTCTACACTGAATTAATTTTCCTGATTTTAAATCCATATTTGTTGAGGTTTAGGCCAGGGTTCCCAGTGGGGGTAGGTTTAGGGTGGGATTTTTAGATTTGACTCAGCACCTTTATTTTGATGACTCTTCACATCTTGTTTTGTGGATTAGCTCTGCTGTCTGAACTGTTGGTTCAAAAGCTCATTAACCCCAACACCAGGTCAGAGAATTCATTAGGGTCTTTCAAATGTCATCAACTTTTTAACTGCCATTGATTTTTGTACACCACACAATTGAAAAACTGGCTTTCGCTAATCACTCCCCGACAGGTATTAATCAATCTTTCCTCCCAAGACACAAAAAACTCGCAACCCAAACAAATGCACACACCAGGCACACACACCGAGGACTACATGAAACATCTCTCCTGGGAGGTGACCCCTCTGCAGAGCAGAAGCCAGCGGCGTTCCTCCCTTCACTTAGCGAAGGCAAACAGACAGGCAGCTCCCTGAGAACAGAGTTGATTTAATTCCCATCACACCCCTCATTTTAACCGCATTACTACGATTAGGCCGTCATTTTGCTGTCAATCTCTGTCAATTTGGGGGCCTTGGGGGCACGGGGCCGCTGCAGGCCCCCGAGAAGAATGTTTCAATCAGCTTCATAATCAGACACGTATTCCTTGGTGCCGCGCCGTGTTTTTTTTGCGGCAGCGACGGGCACCTCAAACAACTCCTTTCATCAGACAATCAAGTACAGAGGAGGAACAAAAACAATCGGGGGAGCCCCCATCATTTCCTCCCCCTCCTCCTCCTCTAGTTCCTGTTTATCATCCCTGATTCTGAAAGCCTCATATGCGAGATTGTCTGACAATCACCTGCTTTCAAAGGAAAGCAAAGAAAAAATGACAAGATGATGACGCTGTTAAAGTTTGCTGCATTAACCAAGCCGCAAGTGTTTTTTTGTTTTGCACAATTGCAATTCTTAGTCCGTTTTTACAGGGAAGCAGATTTACATTGAATTTTAAATAGTGGATCTGTCTGCCAGACAGCCAGCTATTCTTTTTATCTGACCCAGCAGAGGCTTGCAAAAAAAGTACATATGATGTATATTAATGTATAAATATTTGATCAAGTGCGAATGAAAGATTTGTAACGGTAACACTGAAAAATGTACATCTCCTCCAGCCTCGCAGTCGAAGCACATGGCCATGCATCTGAATAGGGAACATGATGAGGAAGCTTATTACACTGGCAGCGCTGCTGTGCAGATACTTAGCCAGCGCCACTTCAGTTAGTCTCCAGCTGTGCTGAAGGCTAGCGCTATATAAGGGCCAGCTAATATCTAAGGTAAATGAATAGCGAGGAGAATCCTCAGTGTTAGCCTTAGGCGCTCCTACGCCGCTGTGAGATTAAAAAAAAAAAGAATGAGAAAAAAAAAAAAAACACGACGCCACCTGTCTCAGTGGGGGAATGTCTTGCTAACTTCAACTTCCTGCCCTCACGGAGATTTAAAGGAAATCCCTGAGGTGGCCGAGGATCCGGGCCCACTCGGGCTGGAGCAGCTCAGTGTAGCGAGGCTTTGTGATGCTGGACGCTGTTGTTGGGCTGGGCTGCTGCTGTTGCTGCTGCGGTGGGGCTTATTAAAAGGCCCTTGTTATGTTGAAGGGTGTTAGTGAAACAAAGGCTGGACGCCTGCAGTGCCTCAGGTCAACATCCAGGCTTACAGATGGATGCGCTGTAACTCATTAGCGTCAATCTGCCTGTTAAGCAGGTGTGCGCGTGCGTGTGTGTGTGTGTGTGTTTGAAGGAGAGCGAGAGTGTGGGTGTGGATGTGGATGTGGGTGTTTGTGGATACGTGCATGTGCATGTGTGTGTGTGTGTGTGTGTGTGTGTGTGTGTGTGTATGTGTGTGTGTGTACAGTATGTTTGTGTGTAGGGCTCTGTGTACTAACTGCTTGTGTGTAAAACACCAGGGTTTGCCAACATTTCCTGCTGGGCTCTCCCTACACACATTACCTTATTGCTGACATTCATGGCTAAAATGTCTCCCTATACACCCTACACTATATGTATCTGTTTTGTAATTCTGAGTGTGTGTGTGTGTGTGTGTGTGTGTGTGTGTGTGTGTGTGTGTGTGCTGGTGTATTAGTGCATGTTTGCGAGAAAGCTCAAGAGAGATGTGTATATGTGTGGATATACCTAATGCTCTTATATCTTAATGCTCTTATGAATGTTTAATCTCCATCCTGTGGCCCGGCGAGGGCCTCCAGTGTCGCACTGCTGAAGATCAATTGGGGGGGCACCATGTTTGCTGCTCCTTATTACTGAGATTATGATTTAATAAAGCGGAGTGCGCAGAACTCCCTGGCCTTTCACGCTGCCATGACAGTTAGTCTCCGACTCTCTGCTTGCCAGCGGCCGTCTTAATTCTCCACTAAAGCCCACCGCGAGGTCCCCATGTTATAGGTTGACATTTGTAGCCATCAATAGAACATTGACCAGATGCGCACAGCTCACAGTTCTTATGA
>NC_055957.1:45087816-45097816 GCF_018492685.1 Alosa sapidissima | reverse complement strand
ATATTTATTCAGTGCCCTCTGGGACTCACGCTCCACTTCTCTCTCTTCCTCTCTCTCTCTCTGTCTGTCTCTCTTTCTCTCTCTCCTTCCCCTCCAGGAGGCTATTGTCAATGAGTCAGCTGGGGGTGGGGGTGGGGGGGGTCTCTCACACACACACATGAACACATACACAAACATACACACATACACATACACACATATGCGCGCGCACACACACACACTCCGAAACATTCACATTAGCACAAATCTACTGAGACCGACTCAGCAGCGCTCTTAAACAATGCCACCCGATCGCAGCGTGAGCACTTTCATGTGCTTATTTATTTATTTACTTACTCTTTTTTTAGCCACCAAACAACACCCCCCCCCATCCCCCCGGTGCACCACATGTGGCTATAAACTCCTTTTCTGGTGCCATCAGCCCGTCTTGGCGGGCAGCGCCATGTATGTGGGAGGCGTGCCCTTTAAACGTACCCAAAGTGAGCCAAGCCCCTAGTGCCCATTTTATTTCTCTCTCTTTCCAACGCCCTCCTACTAAAAATATCACATAAACTATTACTATACATCATCAGCCTGGCGCATTTGCCGCGTGGAACAAATAATCCCCATGAACGAGGACCACACATTTTTCTTTCATGTTGCTGCTGATTATGGTAATCAGAGGCTGGATTACCATATTTGGTGAGCAAGAAAAAGGGTTTGCCCGTAAATGATGTATACCGAACGCAACAGCAGAAGTCATAGTGAGGCGCTAAGGCGCTGGGGCTAATGATATATGGGGGTATATAGGCGTGTGGTGAATAATATAATGTGGCTACCGCTAATGGGCTGAGAGGTGGACAAGGGGCGTAGGCTGGCCGGAGCCTGAGGGGAGAAGATGACCGGGGTAGGTAGGCTGGCCGGCTGCACTATTCCCACCCTTCCTGCACCAGAACAACCCAGAGCAGTGACCCAGACTAGCAGACTAGCAGCTGACAGCCCGCTCTCCTCCTGAGAATGGACCTGACAGCTCTCACTGACTCTGATTGAGCTCAGAACCACAGGGGAGGGAGACCAGGCTGGACACAGACCTCTCTGGCTCTTCTTCTTCCTCTCTCTCTCTCTCGCTCTCTCTCTCTCTCTCTCTCTCTCTCTCTCGCTCTCTTTCTCCTTTACTCCCTTTCTCTTCTCACTCAACTTGACTGTGAGTAAACAACCAAGGGTTTGCGGTCAGCTCTGGCCAAAAAAAGAAAAAAAAGAGAAAAAAAAAAAACAGGCACAAAAGAAAATACTTTGGCCAGTTGGCATATTCCCACCGGAGCGTTTTTTTTTTTAGCTTTGGAGGACTCCAAGTTCTGCTTACAGTCCCAGTCACACTTCTTAAAGCCATGGCCAGGTCCCCTGCTCCCTGGAGTGTGTGTGTGTGTGTGTGTGTGTGTGTGTGTGTGTGTGTGTGTGTGTGTGTGTGCTTGTGTGTGTGTGTGTGTGTGTGTGTGTGTGTGTGTGTGTGTGTGTGTGTGTGTGTGTGTGTGTGTGTGTGGTGGTCGTGTGGGGTTCTGGACTGTATTCCCACTCAGAGGAGTTATCAGCTCTTTGTGGCGACGCCATGGAGTCCGGCGGGGGTAAACACTTTTTAATCAGCTCTCGCTCCCTTCTGCTCCCCGTCCCCATTTTAATTACGTGTCGCTGGCCAGATAAGGGCCCTGCCTCTGGACCCAGTCACGGGCCGAGGAGCACGCTGGGCCCTGCAGGGCCACAACAGCCGTAAACGCCGACGGCCGCAGGTGATCCCGCAGTTGGTGCTGATGCGGCTGGTGCCAACGCCTGTGCCAGCGCTGGCCGGTCCGGTAGGAGTTGGTGGGGGGGTAAGGGGCGAACCGGAGCTCGAATTGTTTGAGGGCTCGATCTGGACCCTCCCGAGCAGAGCAGATGGGGTAGGTCAAACGGGGTGAAGACCCAGAGACTTGAGAGTGCGTCGCAGACCGAGAGAGTCATAGGGAGAGAGAAAGAGAATTACAGAGAGAGAGAGAGAGAGAGAGAGAGAGAGAGAGAGAGAGAGATGGCAGAGCCGTCTGGCTCAGGCAGATAATAGCAGATAATGTCCCCATCTCCCCTATCTGCTCTAAGCAGCCCACGTGACAGATGTGCCAGACAGAGAGTGAGCTGATGATGATGAGGATGATGATGAGGATGAGGATGATAAGGAGGAGGAGGAGGAGGAGGAGGAGGATGGTGATGGCAGAGTGTGGGAGGAGGAGGAGGAGGAGGAGTCGAAGAGAGGGAAGGCAGTGTGCTCTGTGACTCGTGTGATTGGTCAGCGTGGTCACTGGCGGTGGGTGCGCTAGGTCGGCTGGTTGGCTGATGTGTACCCTCAGCGCTAAGCAGGAGGCTGACCGCTCTCGAGTAGAGAGTTGAGCAGAGAGCCTGAGAGGCCGCCAGGAGTCATCCTCTTTATTAGGTGCATGAGGGGCTATAGGAGTCTCTTTCACAAGCTCCATAAAGCCTTTGATAGGATTCCTTACTGCGCCAGCGAGGATTGAGGTCCCTTCTAACCGCACGCTGGCACCTATAATAAGCACACAGCCACCACTGCTGCAGTACGTAGTCACTGCTGGGGTCTTAACCATCAGAGGGAAAAAGCCATCGGAGTCTACTGTCATTTTCTGAGTGTGTGCAACTCTCTGTGTAGCACTGCACCGACCAGAACGACCTGCAGTGTGTGTGTGTGTGTGTGTGTGTGTGTGTGTGTGTGTGTGTGTGTGCAAGGTGGCGGTGGTGGTGGGGGGGGGGGGGGGGGGGGGCACGTTCATTAAGCTAATGCACAGATGCAGAATGTGTTCTCTTCCCTCCCTCTATGCATGGTGATTTATGGTGCTGCAGAAACGTGAAATTGAGTAGACGCCGAGAAGTTATTTAAATAATTTAGAGGTTGACACAGAATACTTTTTGCTTTTTTTCCTAGGGTTTATGATTTATGGTTATTGCAAAAATGTGAAATTGAGTATATGAGTATAAGCATATTACCTTATGATAATAGAAGTAATTTAGGTGATTTAAAGTCCAGGGGTTCCAGATCTTACAAATACAATGGGCTGCCATGAATAGGCCTGCCAAGTCCCAGTGCGCCATCCCAGGCTAAGACATGCTGGATCCCTCTGATATTGTTAGTTTATTTCTTCATTTATATATTATTATTATTTATTTTTAATTTGTAGCTTGTGTTACAGCTCCTTTTATGAAAACATAATTGCCACATTGAATTTCGCTCGAGTAAAACAATATTCGGTTTCATCTTTTGTTGTGTCGGATGTCGCATAGCACTTTATTGGCTGTGATTTGCACAGCAGTCGTTGTTACCAAATATGACCGTGTTGGAAAGGGATATTGACAACATGAAGGTGTGTTGGAAAGGGATATTGACAACATGAAGGTGAAAGCGATCTAACAAGGTGTATCTGTTGCTGGGGTTGCTCTGCACGCTGTTGATAAGCCAGGCAGGTGTGTGTGTGAGCGAGGTCGTTTCATCAGGTCATCCACGGCGCGACGGGGATACACGCGCTCCATTGCCGGGCTCTCGCAGCCAAAAGGGATTGGCCAGGTCTTTCATCATCACGGCCACTTGTGCTGTAACGATGGCAGGAGCTTCATTAAGGGCCTCGTTAAGTCCCCTCGTTAAGGCCCTATCGTTAAGGTCGATCGTTAAGGCTCTTGTGGACAGCCAGGAGTAAAAAAAAAAAAAAAACCTCGGTCTGTGGAATGTAAACTCCTGGCAGGCTCGACTGGTCAAGGGGGGTGGGGGGGGGGGGGTGCAGTGATGGGGTGATGGTGAGAGCCAAACAAGCTGGAGCCTGACACGGGCAACTCTGGGGAAAAAATACCACCTCACAGGCCGCTGTCGCCCTGGTAACGCACAGCAGCTGGCAACTGGCAGCCCCGCTGTTTGAGCTCTACTTCCCGTCCCAATCTGAAAGCTGGCTGATGAGAGACGCTCGACTGACAAAGACAGAATTAACCGTGTTTAGAGTAATTAGGCTGCTTTGCACGTTACAGGAGAGAGAGGGAAGAGAAAGACAGAGGGAGAAGAGAAATGGAGGGAGAGAAGAGAGAAAAAGATGGGCGATGAGAGAAGAATAGCACAGAGACAGATGTGTGCAAAATACAAAAAAAAAGAGACAAAGTATGCAACCATCGCCAGCTCTCCTGTCAGTATGTAAAATATATCCCCGCGTCCAGGGATGCAGGAAGGCATTCATCTGCAGTCTGTTCCCCCTCTCCAGCCCAGAAGAATGCAATCTGGAGAACGACAAAGACGGAGAAAAAAGAGGAAATAAGCCAATGAATATTTTCCCTGAGAAATATCCATTTTTGCTCCATTTAGAGAATGTGCTTAGCTGTTGCCACACATCAATGCGCGCGATCAAGGGAGCCTCCCGCCACGCATTTTTCTTCCCCATCTCGCAATGTCACACTCTGCTGTGGGAGTGTGGGGCGCCGCCGGTGGCTTTCAGGCGACTCAGCCCTGCCCAGCCCTGCCCTGGCCCTGCTGCGATGTGGCGCCACATGCTTTGGCGTGGTGCATTCCAGCCACGTACGCGCAGTAATGAGAATGAATGCTGATGTGTCTCCAGTGTCCCCCCCCCCAACACACACACAAACACACACACACTCCCTGGGCCTCACGGCCCCAGCCTCAGTACCCCCAGCCAAGCAGACTATTACCCAGACACACATGGCTGCACGCAAGGGGTGGGGGCGTTAGGGAGGTGGGCTGTGGATTGGGGGGGGGGGGGGGTAGGTGGCAGCAGGGGAAGAGCCAGCTACCAGCGGCTCATCCAACAACCATGGCAACGTCGGCCGTAGTAAATATCCTCAGCGTGAGTGGTTAAGACAGGGCCGCTGGGAGAGGGCCCAATGCTCGGCGGCCCTTTCAGTGTTGGGTGTCCATGGCTCTTTTCTTGTGGTATTGAGTGTGTGTGTAATACTTATAGATGGAGTCTGAACAGACTGTGCAGCAATCTCTAAATATGTTTCAGGGTCATTTGTGATTATATTCTCTTCTGTCACTGGTGATCTTTTGTCAAAGCCTTATTTGTTCCATCTTCATTTCATTTAATCTCTCTTTCACTCTCTCTCTCTGTCTCTCTCTTGCATCCTATCCTTCCTTCCCACCACTCACTTGCATCTCCTCTGTCTCTCTCCCTCTGTCCCTCTCTCTCTGTTTTGTGTGTAAGGGCTGTTGCTTGTTGTTTTTTGTTAAGAATGTTTTAGGAATATGGGGTTTTGTTTAAAATTCAAGTCTCTGTTTTTGTCTCTCATTTCTGTGTAAGGGCTGTTATGGGGTTTTGTTTAAAATTCAAGTCTCTCTCTTTGTCTCTCTCTCTCTCTCTGTGGCCCTCTCCCCATCTGTCTGTCTTGTCGCTCTCTCTTTTTTGTTTTCTCCCTCCATCTCTGTCTGTGGGATGGGTAAGGGCTGTTAGAGTTGTCAACGATACACTTGTTTTTTTTCTAATATTCTCTCTCTCTCTCTCTCGCTCTCTCTCTCTGCCTCAGCTCCACACAGACATGGACCGGGCCGACGGCCGCACACGCTACAAGCTGCGTGGGGATGGTGCCGGCTCTGTGTTTGTCATCGACGAGAAGACGGGCAACATCCACGTCACCAAACCCCTGGACCGCGAGGAGAAGGACGAGTACCGCCTAATCGCCACAGCGACCGACCGACAGACCGACCGGGCGCTCGAGCCCTCGTCCACTTTCATCATCCGCGTGCAGGACATCAACGACAATCCGCCCATTTTCGAGGAGGCACCCTACAGTGCCACCGTGCCAGAGATGGCGAACATAGGTAGGCTTCTCCAGGATGTTGGCATCCGTGTTGCCATCCATCATCCACTCACCAATTATTCAGTCCAGTTTTATTTCTTAATAAAGCATCTTTGAAGTTACAGTCCATAATTCTGGTGAAATGTTATTGATGTTTAAGCTCAACAGCCAATCAATTAGCACTCCATTCTTGGCTTCTAAGGCTATTTATTGATTAGTTTTAGGAGTGAATGGCTCAGTCTTCATTCAGTTCATTCAGAGTTTTTTTTTCCGAGTGCATACAAAGAATGGATAGTTAGAGGACTATGAGGAACAATTTCCTGAATTTGATGAAAAGTATATTGGAATAGAATTGCAGATTGTACTTCCAATAGTTTATGGTGTATATAGCGCTTTATAGAGCCTAATTCCCAAGACCACAATGATGGTGGAGTGGAAAATGTTTAATTTTAATTGGAAGAAACTTTGAGCAGAGCTTAGCTGAATGGGGCTATACCCAAGACCAGAGATGAGCCACCACCCTCCCACCAAACCTATCGTCTGTCCTTTGTCTCTCCAACAGACTGATGATCTGTTTAAAGACGACGGAAGAGAAAAAAGGAGTCCTCCTGAGTCTTGATTTTAATTTTCATCAAAGGCAGTCGTTGCAACAAAGGGCGTTCTAATCTTGACAAATTATCTTATGAATTTTTCTATTTACGGCGCCGGCCCGCCCGCCATCGCATTTAAATCTGTCAGAGATGTCCTCTTTTGGGGGTGATTAAACGTTTGGTATTATCAAAAATGATCTATTCATGTGTTGAGGAAAATATTTATCCTAGAGGTTGAATCAGCGTCAATTTGTTTCACATGGATTCACTTGAATATCTTTCAGGATGTGTGATGCTCCTTTGCAGCTGAATTCAAGATTGATTTTTAAGGACTTGAATGCTCAAGTCTAACCATGCAAGGAATGTAGGCAGACTATCACCATGAATAGCTTGTGTCTTATTTTGGGCTTTGCACAACTAAATGCAGGACTCCTTTTCATCGTTTTTTAAGTGACATCCATTTTCAGCTGCAAAAACACATTAAATGTGCCATCAGACAATTTTGTGGCTGTGTTCTTGGTTTGCTTCTGGGCTTCTCATCTCGTCTCGTCTTTTCTCTTCCGTTCTCTTCTCTCCTCTCTACGTGTTGCGTCAACCCTCCCAGTCTCATCTGCTTTTGATCTGTCTATCTGATCATTCTTACTTGCCGCCGCCGAATCAAAACATTGGCGCCCGGTGCGCTGCTTTCACATTCGATCTTCCATTTTTCCTCAACTCCGCTTCTTAACTACCTGTGATGGATCAGGAATAAGACTTAAGGTGCCCCACACACAGACAACTCCCCAACACCCCCCTTCCCTGCCAAGCCCCATCTCCGCTCTCTAACCCCCCCCCCCTCCTCACACACACACACACACACACACACACACACACACACACACACACACACACACACAGAGAGATACACACATACTGTACACAGACACACACACACACACACGCATGCACGCACGCACGCACACACACCCACCTGCCACATCCTGCACTCTTTCTCTCCTGGTGACACTGTCAGGTCTTTGATGTCAGAAAACAGCAACAGCTGCTCCCACAAATCCCTCCTTCCCTCTGAGCTTGTCAGCCGCTGCCTCATGGGAATTGTGGTTCTTTTTTGGCTCTATGTATTTTTCCTAACAATTTCAATCGCTCACACGAAGCTGACGGCCTTTGATTTATTTGGTGGGTTAAGGGAAAAGAGAAATAAATAAAGAAAACAAAACAGAGAAGTCCAGATCTGTCAACAGAGGGAGAGACTCAGAGGGAGAGAGAGAGAGGGAGAGAGAGAGGGAGAGAGAGAGAGAGAGAGAGAGAGAGAGTGTGTATGTGTGTGTTGGGGAGATGGGGTGCCACTGGCAGGCGGTGAGATTGAGCATGCAAGAGCAAAAGTGAATTGGAGATAGGGATGGAGCGAAATGAAGTGAGACAGACAGAATCGGGAGGGAGGGAGACAGAGAGAGAGAGAGAGAGAGGGAGAGAGAGAAAGGGAGAGAGAGAGAAAATGAGGGAGAGTGAGAGGAGGAGAGAAAGTGAGAGAGAGGGAGAGGTGAGCAGCAAGGGAGAGTGGCAAAGTGAATAACATATTTGTCACACATTGCACAGAGAGAGTGAGAGAGAGGAAGAACAAACTGAGAGGGTGAGGGAGATAGAGAGGTAGAGGGAGAGGGAGATAGAAATACAGAAAGAGAGAGATAGAGGAAAATGAGCAAGTGAGAGAGAAAAGAAAAAAACAATGTACCAACCAGATTGCAAAATCCTCTGTGACCACCCCACTGGTGCTCTGCTGTGGCCAGTCATTCAATGTGTGTGTGTATGCACCAGATTGTAATCTCTCTCTCTCTCTCCCTTCTTTCCTCCCTCTTTCTCTCTCTCTCTCTCTGCTCCCCTTTGCTCCTCTCCATCCCTCAGGCACCTCCATTATCCAGGTGACAGCTACTGATGCGGACGACCCCACCTACGGCAACAGCGCACGGCTGGTGTACACGCTGGTCCAGGGGCAGCAGTATTTCTCCGTGGATCCCCAGACAGGTGAGGCAGTGGCACTCACCTGCCTGCCCCTGACAAATGGCGTCTTCGTGCCGCACTAAATGGCAGCTCTTTCACTTCACTGTGTGTGTCTGTTGGTTTGGGTTGTCAAGAGGCTTAGTGTCTGTGTGTATGTGTAGGGGAATGTGTGTTCCGTTCTACTTCAGCCATCTCTCCCACACATGCACACACATATTGCTAAGTATGTACACACACACACACACACACACACACACGCACATACCACACACACATGCACGTGCACACACACGCACACACACACACACACACACACACACACACACACACACACACACACCACTTTGCCCACAGCCGCAGTCCTGTTTTCCCTCTTTTTTGCACCTTCCATTTTGTTTTCCCTTATCCTCTCATGTCCCTTCCTCTCTCTCTCCCTCCCTCTCCCTGTCCCTCTCCCCTCTCTCTTTCTCTCCCTCCCTCTCTCTCTTTCCCTCTCTTTCTTTCTCCCTCTCTCTCCCTTTTTCTCTCTCTCCCTCTCCCTAATCCCATCTGAGTTGGCAGAAATGTATTCATTCTGCCAAAGCCTGAGAACATCCCATACACAGCTAACAGCCCTCTAAATTATATTCTGAAAGGTGTGTGTCTGTATGTGTGTGTGTGTGTGACTGGGGGGACTCTTCTTCAAAAGCAGATGGCATGGAAGTCTTGTAAACCATTAAACACAGATAAAAAAGACAGGTAGAACCCCACCTCTTTTTCACGTCTGCATTGTTTTTATTTATTTATTATTAATTTGTTGTTTTTGTGCATCTTTATTCAAAAGTCTGTTTGAGCTGCCTTCATGTCACCCTGTGTCCTGTGGGCGTGTATGGAAAAGGCTTTTATGTAGAAGGAGGGGAGACAGGCCACCAGCAAGGGGCTCCATCTTTCATAGTGTGTGTGTGAGGGTCTGCTTGTGTGTGTGAGTGAGTGTGTGGACAAGGTGGCAAAAAGTTCAAGTTCAAACATTGCCTTTGTGTGTGTGTGTGTGTGTGTGTGTGTGTGTGTGTGTGTGTGTGCACATGCAGTCTGTTTATTTTATACTGGTGTAGCCACCAGAGCTTGGGCTTCCATTGTGTTTTGAATTCATTTGGTCGAGTGCATTGCAATCTAATTAATTTTGTTGACATTTGTGGACCCCATTCTGGCACAACCGAGCCGTTTCTCGTCTTGAATGTTTTTGAATGCTAATCAAGGACATTAACCTAATTCTGCCACGCAAGCAGTGTATGGCATTTGTCTTACTGTCAGAAGGACAGTTTTGCATACAAAGGCGAAACACTGCCTTTCCAGAGGTTTTATTCCCTTTTCACATCTGTGGGACAAAACAAAATGTCTCAATTACATCAAGTGTGTGCAAATGTTGTCCTCTGTTCACCAGATGTCTCAAAATGGCAGATTTTTCTAAGAATTTAATTTCACTTTCTGTCAGGTGGCAAACATGTCCAATGTGGATTATATAAAGTCATCAAGCTTAAAGGCATCCAATGCAAGATTTGTACCATAACAGCACTTGTAATAGGGAGAATCACGCACCTAGCATAGCTGACAGCGCCCCGCAGACGGAGAAC
>NC_055957.1:45072816-45082816 GCF_018492685.1 Alosa sapidissima | reverse complement strand
GAAGTGCCTGTCGCCATGCGTGACATGATAAAGCCGTGAGACGCCTCGTTGGGAGGCATGCAGATGCGTCCCGGGGGGACGAGTCCGCCAAGCGTGAAGGAGGGATGGATGGATTTAGAGGAGCGAAGTGGCGGAGAGAAGGAGCAAGAGAGGGGGAGAAGGAGCGGGAGAGAGGGGGTTGGAGAAGGGGTGGGGTGGGTTTGGGGTTGGTGTTGACACGAGCAGTGGGAGCGGCTCCATCTCGCCTGTGCGGATGGACGACTATAATCAGGCCTGCTGTGGTCAGTGCCGTCTCCAGTTGGCTGAGGGGAGAGTGAAGCCTTTGCTTTTTTTGTGTGTGTCTTGGTCAGTGAGGAAGGCAACCACATGAGAGAAGTAGTGAATCCCCCCCCCGCCCCCACACACACACACACACACTTCCACACCCCTACGCACGAATCACTGTAGCATGAGAGGCGGTCACTTGCTGGATCCTCTTCATCGGATTATTTGTTGACTGATACGGTTGATAGGGTTGAGTATCATAGCTGCCCGCAAGAAAACTATCCCCACCCCCACATCAGCACATACACACATTTGCCATTTTACTGTCACTCCCCCCCTTCAAAAAAATCTTCTCAAGCTCCTCCGTCACAGTGATTTCTCCTTGGGGGGTTGTAGATATCACTGGTGCATGAAAACGTCCCTGAAATCGCTCCATCGTATCACAACGCCCAATTAGAGCGCCGATTGGATTGCCCTCATGTGCAGCGTGTGTGTGTGTGTGTGTGTGTGTTTGTGTGTATGTGTGTGTGTGCCCACAGCTTTAGCCAGGGCCTTCGGGGTGGGTGTTGAAGGGTAGTGTGGTTGTGAGCATTACTCAGGCCTTTATTCATGTTTTCCTCCCCTGGCACTCTTGTGTGTGTGTATGTGTGTGTGTGTGTGTGTGTGTGTGTGTGTGTGTGTGTGTGTGCGTGTGTGTGCTGCTAAGGCGAGCTCTATGGTCGCTGGGGTAAAGTGGCCTTGCTTGCCCGGAGGGGGATGGGAGGGGGGGTGCTGCTGCTGTACACTGACTTTAATGTCACAGGGCAAAGTGGTGCCGGGGGACTGTGAGTAATGATATGGGTTACTGAGAAGTGAGATGAATTAGGAGGAGTTAGGCCTTAGCAAGAGGACTCCAGTCGCCCAGTTGCGTTTGTTTTGCCACAAAACACCGAGCGAGAGTTGATGGGAGCGTGCGTTTGCCACTAAGTGTGATAACCTACCGGAAACTAGTGAACTCATGAAGAAAGATTGTGCCAAGCTGGAAGAGAAGCGAGAGCCCAGAAGGGTGGAATATTTCGTTTTTTGTGGTGGTGGTGCTTTTTTCCCTCTGTTTCTGGACATTGTCTTTGGCAGATGGAAAATGGCTGCGAGATAAAAAAAAAAAGAAAAAAGGTGGGGGAGGAGGCAAACTTTGTTAGAGGGGGAAGTTGGCCATTTGTTTTGCTGAGTTTTCAGGAACAACCTTGGGCCACTGTCACCAGCGGGAATCGATCATGGGACCGGAGGGTGGGGGGGGGGGGGGTTGGTGTGTGTGTGTGTCTGCGTGTGTGTGTGTGTGTGTGTGTGTGTGTGTGTGTGTGTGTGTGTCTCCTGTCGTGTCAGCAAGCGATGCTTGAGGAGAGAGAGGTACAGTAGGAGGAAATGAGTGGTGAAGGGGGGTGACAGAGAGAGCGAGAGAGAGGATAGATGGAGGAGGCACAGAGAGAGAGGGAGAAAGAGGCATGTGTAACGGGTGATGAAGGAGTACTGTATGAGAGAGACACAGAGAGAGATGGAGAGAGAGAGAGATGGAAAGAGAAGGAGGAGGGCCTGGGACGTGGTTTGCGGTTTTGTCATGGGCCCTGCTGGCGTGCCTCCACGCAGAATAATGGGAGTTAAAGCCATTCTTTTTTCTGTGCCGACTCCCAAGCCATCACTGCGGCGGCGGAGGAGGAGTGATTTCCATGCTAATGGGAGCGTTCGCGGCAGGCCTCTCCTCTCTCCTGTCCTCCTCTCCCTCTCCTCTCCACCCCTCCTCCTCCACTCCGCCGACACACTGGTCCCGCTGCCGTGCCACCGCGCCGGGGAGTGAGCGAGGCTGGTGGACCGGGCGCGCGACGGGGGGTCCTGCCAAAAGCCAGGGAACACGGGCGCGACGAGACGAGGGCATGGGGAGGTGGCGTGGCAGGGTGCTGACAGAGAGTGGTGCTTAAAGTGGAACGCCATGACCACCCCCTCCCTCCTCCTCCTCCTCCTCCTGCTCTACCTCGCAGGAGCAGAACGCTGAGTGCTCGTGCACTTTCACATGTGTCACTCATCCCTCTGAGCAGCCTGTAATTTTCCGTCCTCTCTCCCTCCCTCTCTCCCCATCTCCCTCTGGGCAGTATATCTCCGGCCCGCTGTAGAAGCCGCCCGAGCGCTTTTGCCATTTAGCACATAACATTTACATCCGAGGGAGAATAGAACATTGTTGAGTCGAGCGAGAGACAGCACAGGCCTCAAAAACACGCGCCGATACCACTGTAGTGTGGGGTCGCAATGCAGCTGAATAGAGCCGCTCGGAGCCTCTTGCAATGCCCCCTACCCCCCTCACCCCCGCAAAATGAGTGAGAGGGACTCTGTCATCAGCGCCGCGAGCATATTAGCAGTAGCGCGAGTGGCTCTCTCCCGCAGTTGCACGTGTGCGAGCCGCCGCGGCCATGCTAATGTAGGTCATAGCTCCCTGCTCCCACGCCGGTCAGCACTGCCCATAATGCTTAGGCCATGGGAACCACTGTGCCAAAAAAGACCCGGCGAATTGACATGCAGCTCCAGACTCCTGCTCTCGACCTGAGGGGGGCTCCGGCCCAGCTGTTTAAATAGGCCGAGGACTGATGGTTTTTAAACAGGAGGTAGTGAGTAAACAGCACTGTTATTATCGATGAAAATTCAAATGGGTCTCTGGAAAATTAAAGACCCATCTGTGTGCTTGTGTGTGTATGTGTGTGTTTTGTCTTCTGCTTCTGAAAAAAAGCCCTCAAAGGGTAAAACAGGCGAGTTGATCTGTTCTTGTCGTACTCAAAGGCACTCCTCTGAATGTGTGCTAATATTTACACTCTCTCTCATCCTGAAACTTACACCTGGTTACCTAAGGGGCCGTGCACACGACGCCGGTTTTTGTGAAACCGGTGAGGTTTTGTTAACGGTTACGCCTTGCATGTACACGACGCCGGCATAAGTATTCCTAAGGCTACTGAGCATATCTCCTGTTCTCACTTTCTTTCTCTCTCTCTTTTTACTCTCTTTTATTTATTCCTTTCTCATTCCTCCTCCTTTCTTATGCCACTACCTAAATCCTCATTGGTGATTCTCCCATTAGGAATTATTTATACAGTCTAAAGTTAAGAACACTAAGAACACTCTTCCTGTTTTAAACAAACACAGTACACGACATGTCTGTTTCAAAAGAGAGAAGTTTAGGGACCATGATTTGTCCTAAAGTTAATTAGCACTGTCCTGAGATCAGTTGGGATTGTGTGCCTGTGAGTGGTGGAGAGAGAGTGAATGAGTCAATGAGAATGAGTGTTTGATTTCAGTCCAAGTTTTTTTTTTCTTTTTTGGAACACAGGGAGCCCCGACGCTCCTGCTGAAATTGCAGAAATAATAACGATAATGATGATAACAAAACAATTAAGTAATGGCAATAATTCCAATCATTGTTATTGCTAATTGAGTTTCACATCTTCAAAAAAGGCTGTAATTAAAATAGTGGTTAATAATAATAGTTAATATTAGCAGGCTTTTTATCCTTCCATTTTCTCTGTCTCCCTATTTCCTCTCTCTCTCTTTTTTATTAATATTTCATCTAAAGTTCAGTGCTTTCTGCTTCAATAGACGGTGAAATCATTGCTGGAAACGCAGCTCTCAAACACATTTTCTCTCTTTCTTCTCTTCTCTCCTTTCTTTTCTCCTCTTTCCTCACCTCTCCTTTCCTCTCTTCTTCTCTCATCTTCTCTCCTTTCCTCTCCTCTGTACTCATCAGTCATCACCCTTCCCTCTGTTCCCTCCATCCAGTGTCACTCCTACAGTCTTGCCTTCTGTCACACTTTCTTCCTCTTTCTGTCTTGCTCTCTTCCCCTCTGCTATGTCCTCCCTCCCTCACTCTCTTCTCCTCCTTCCAATCTCCTCAGTTTTTTTCTTCCTCTCTGGATAACTTTATGTTATCATCAGTCACTGCAGTCTTTTCCCCACCCCTCCCTTCCTCTCTCTCCTCCTCCCTCTCTCTGTCTCTCTCTCTCAGCTGAAGTGGTCATACTGATTGGTCCCTTTCACAATGACAGTCTTTCTTCCTCTTCTTTTCCCCTCTCTCTCTCTCACCCCCCCATCTCTCAATCCCCCTTTCTCTCTTTCCCATTTCCCTCTCTCTTTTGTCTCCTCTCTCTCTCTTCCTCTCTTTTCCCCATGTTGTCCCTCGCTCTACGGGCTCTTCAGTCCATTTTGTGAGGATGGCGAAAGAGCGGTAGGAATGGGCGTTGGGTCAGTTGCCCTAAGTGGACTCTTCACCCCTTTTCTCCCTCTCTACAAAACATCTCAGCCCGGTCCTGGAGAGTCCATTCATTGTGCGGCGGAATTGACCTCTCCTCCATCAGAGGGGGCTTTGTGATTCTGGTGCAAGGGAAGGCGTCTCCGTCAGATGTGTGCAGAACTAGAGTTAATCTCCTCTCAGTGCGAGACTCATATTTAGCACAGTAATAAAAGTACTGCTCAGTTGGGATCTTACCTCCCCCCTCTCTACTGTATATATATTTCTGTCTCTTCTCTCTCTCTCTCTCTCTCTCCCTACCTCACTCTACTCTCTCTCGCTCACTTTCAGTTCTTTCTCATACAGGGTGTCCGCGGGGTTGTAAAAAGTATTAAAAGGTAGTAAATGAAATTAGCCAAATTTAAGGCCATTTAAAAGTATTAAAAAGTAATAAACGTCATCTAATGAGGTATTACATTTTCGAACCACTAACTATGATGTTTTCCATTTGTGTTAAGTGCATAAATTTGCGTGAATTTATTTATATTATATTAATTATATGTGCGAGTAGCACCTGAGCAATATGTCAGTGTGCGTTCGCGGTAAAAAAAACTTTTAGCGCCCCCCTCAAACTCTATGCTCAAACTGGATATACGGCTGGCTTACTGCCTAAACTTGTTGCCAAAAGTTCGCTACCATTGACGATGTCATGGGAAATTGTATTTTTTTGGACATTTGGTTAGAGGACTCGAGATTCAAAGACTGGCTTAGGCTAGTTGGCAACAGCCAAGAGGCGTATTACCACGTCTGTAAAAAGACAATAAATGCCCCTGGATGGGAGTGAATGCCGTCAGGTCACATATGGAGTCTACCAGAGCCGTTTTTCTACCGCTCTGGAGTCTACTAGCCAGCAAACATGAATGGGCGGACGTAATCAGAGGTGGAAGAGTCGACAGGCTGGCTCATCGGCCACGTAGGGCTACTGTCTCCACATAAATTTGCGTCATTGAAGCTATCAGTAAGTCTACGCTACCAGCTGTCATTGTCATCCAAAAAAGTAATCATTTACGTCGCGTTTTCAATGACACAGGCTGTAAGAGCAGCAGACATAGCCTAAACTACTGTAGGTCTACATACAGTATCACAATAACCCATTTTCAAATTAAAAGTCCCCATAAAGGCAGAAGGCCTTTTCATTCAAACAAATATATAATTAAATGAAAGGGGGAAAAAACAAGAACATAACATGTAAACATATGCACATGTTATAAGGGGTTATTTGCAATTAGCTACCCCTACCTTGACTACAGAATAGTCAGAGGTTAAATATAGGCCTCACAGTGTTGCTTTGTTTAGGCTATAAGATAAGGTTTAGGCTATAAGATTTAACATTTTCTACCCTCAGTAAATGTCATGTTAAGGTTAGTTTAACAGGTGTTACCTTTACATTATTCAAAGCTCAGGAGCTATAGGGTTACTCCCTTGATGTAGTATGTGATAAGATCAAAGTCCCAATAGACTTGCAATTAGTTGAATATAAGAACCTGTGTAGGTTTGTATAGGCTGTATAGTAATATGCTATCAATATATTATAATATAATATATTTTAAGTCAATTTGTCAATTAGTATCCACAAAATTCCCCAGAAGTCACCATTTAAATGGTTATTTTTCAAAATTTTTGTCACATGGGGCCCACATTCTCCAGCAGCACCCAATTAATAATTAGTATTTTTGTAAAATGTAACAGCCTATTTTTGAATGTGATACTTTGACTGGCAAATTATATGAGACAGGAAGGGTGTGTGTGTACTGCGTATGGTCGTGGGCCTTTTTAGAAGAAAGTCCAGTATACCTTTTCTTATTTTCATTTGTCATTTTGTCTTGATTGAGATAGAATGATAGTGAAAGAAAGAGTGTAGTGCTGGAGACGTGGTGTGTGCTCTTCCTACACATAACAATGAAATAACTTTTTATCTTGGGTTAGGATTAAATAACAAATAATTGTGTATAGGCCAGTGTTTTTATTGAAGCAAAAAAAGGAACAAAGTATCCAGTAACTGTAATAATAGATACTTGATTTGAATTGTAAGCATTGCTCCACTTTCTTATTCAGAAAGTTAAGTAACAAAAATGACAGTAATCTGTTACTTTATAATTAGTCACCCCCAACACTGAATTTCGAAAGGTTGCCGCTAGTTGCAGCTCGAAGTCGTGTTGGTATTAAACAATATTGTGAAGGTATTTAAAAAAAGGTATTAAAAGGTATTAAATTCAACTTAAGAATTTCTGTATATACCCTGCAGTAAGACCCCTGTATGATGGACTACCACTAAACAGATGTAGATTTTATGCAGGCTATTTTCAACCAGTGCCTGAGCTTTAGCCAGCTAGACACTTTTTTAATGACTCTCCCGTATTCCAGTCCCGGGGTAACAGAAAGCCTCCTCTCCTCGCTCAGATAACACGTCTCGCACTCCTCCATCTCCCTTTCGCTCTTTTCTTCACGCGAGCTGTTTTTCTTCTTTCTGTCGTTCTTTCTCTCTCTCTCTCTCTCCCCCTCCCTGACTGTGTTGCTCTCTTCCGGTGAGTTATTGTCCAGCGCAACAGTGGCCAGATCAACCTTGCGCTGTCCTTTACTCAGATCTCTGTTCCCTGTGCCCCCCCACCCCCTCCACCAACCCCACCTATCATGCCCTGCCCTCTCACCTGTCCCTCCCCCTCCATCTGTCTCTCGTCCCACCCCCTCCACCTCTGGCTGGCCCTCTTTCTCTATCTCCTTTCCCCCCCATCACTTCTAGTCCTCACATTCTACCTACAGTATGAACTGTAGTTGTTTCCCATTCCTCTACTTCTTTTTTCTCTTCCTCCTTCCTTCCCTCTCTCTCTCTCATTTCTTCCTCTCTCTCCCGCTTTCTCCCTCCTGGTCCCCCATCAACTGTCTGACAGTGCTGGTCTGTAGTGGATAAATACTTTGGTTAAATCTGTATTAAACGAGAGCCCTCTCCTCCATTCTCCATGCCTGACTCCCTGTGGCCGTTTCCCCTCTCTAATCCCAGCTGCCATATGTCCGGGCCAGTGACCCACCTCGATCCCCTTCCCCAGGCTCTGGAGGCAGCTTGACCAGTATGCTGAGGCCTGTAAATGACCTGCCCACGTAGGACAAGAAGCCATAGAGAAAGAAGGGGAGAGAGGAGAGAAAAAACCAAGAAACTTTGATATATCTAGCAGAGTGGACATGGAGAATTTGGGCATCTCTTTGAAGTGGATCTGAGGCGCTGTAGGCCTGCTATTCTCTCTCTCTTTCTCTTTCTCTCTCTCTCTCTCTCTCTCTCTCTCTCTCTTCCCCATTTCTCCCTCTCTTTCTCTCTCTCTCCCTCGCTTTTCAGAAGGCAATTATGGCACCCTGTTGGGGAGTGCTGTGCGCAGCTCGGGGAGAGTCACAGAACATTGCGTCTGCTTCACCATGCTGTTTCATTGCACGCCTCCGATGTATTATTGGCATGAAGCGGGGCGATTATGTCTCGATCGCAGGAGTTCCCTTTTGTGGCCGGACCTTTTCTCTTGTTCTCCTCCCTCGTCTTTTTGGGTGCCGGAATTGCGATTTTCAAGCAATTGTCACCATTTGCCTGTGTTGTTGTTGTTGTTGTGTTTGTGTGTGTGTGTGTGTGTTTGTGTGTGTGTGTGTGTGTGTGTGTGTGTGTGTGTGTGTAGCTGGCTGCCACCCCTTAGTCTGTCTGCTGCAGAAAATGATGAATGATTTTGTTGACAACGGGGTGTGGTAGGTTTAGAGCTGGATATGAAATTGCATTGTCATTTCTCTCTGTGGTACCAACTGTGTGTGTGTATATATGCCCATGTGTATGACTATGCATACAGTGTGTGCGTGTGTGTGTGTGTGTGTGTGTGCGTGTGCATGTGAGTGTGTATACTGTATGTGTGTGTGCATGTGGGCATGTTTGCATGTGTGTATGAATTCACATACACATATGCTTCTGGTATGTGTGTTTGATGATGTATGACTACTTGTGTATGTATATGTATGTATATGTACAGTATATACTGTACGTATGTATGTATGTATGTATGTGTGACTGTATATGACTGCATGCATGTATGTGTATGTTTTAGTGTGCATGTTTGTGACGACGGTGTGTACCTTTATATGTGGCTTTAAAGAAGTAAGCCCTTTGTTGTTTGCTTGTGAGGGAATCTGATGCATTTTTCATGGCATAGCGCATCTCTCTTTCATGGCATAGCGCATCTCTCTTTCTCTCACTCACTCTCCTCTTTTCTCTGCTACTCTCCTCAACTCACTGGACATTTTAATGGCATTCCAGTGGCACAAAGGCCACCCCTGTCATGTCCATGGTAACCACTTACATGCAGTAACCCTGCATTCCCATCCGTCCCACCTGACTGCTCAACCCCAACCACAACCACTACCATGACCACCTCCATTGGAAAGGGCTGCCGGTGATGGACATGAAAGAAGCTCACACAAGTACTGCTGTTGATGAGCACCGGGCTGTCGACTCAGAACACAGGGATGCAGTCATCAGGCAGGCTTGCCTTTGATCTAGTGCAGTTCCACGAGCCACTGGCAGCCTTTCATGCAGTGGGGGGTGCTAGCAGAAGCTAGCGCTGCGCTAGCACCACCTGTGATGTGGCTGTGTGTGTGGCACAGCGGAACTTCCATGCTCAGCTGTAACACTGATTGAGTGACTGATTGAGTGACTCATTAAGTTGCCTCTCAGCAGCTCTTGATTTTCTTTGCCTCTTTTTAAAAAAATAACATTCTGTGTTTATTTAGGTCTTTGTTCTCCTTAGCTGTCTCTTTCGTTCTCTTTCTGTCTGTGTGAGTCAGCCAAGCCTCCCTGTTGCTGGGCTTGTTTGCAGCTTTGGTGTGTGTGGCCACACGGTATAAGTGAAGTGTAAGGAATTGGCTGTGAGAGCAATGCCGACCTGTAATCCACTGCCACTCTTTGCAGGAACGCATATACTACAGTATAAACTGCAGCAAGGGAAACACACACACACACACACACACATACACACACACACACACACAGAGAGAGAGAGACACAGACACAGACAAACACCAAATGGGCTGTCTTAGGGGGGCAGTGCAGTTTCTCTTTGTGTGATGTATATGTGTGTGTGGGGGGGCTGGGTGGGGGCATTGAGGACACAGAAAATGCATGCAGAACTATCAGGTTTTTTTCCCTGAGTAGTCAGGGTCGTTAGTTAGACAAGCCAAAGACGGAGTCAAAAACAGAAATCTGGAGCACTTTCACACTCGACTGTTTGACTTTGTCAAGATCAAAGCCTCCAAAACTGCTGTCATAAAGGGACTCTCTTATCTGTAAATTTGTTGAGTTTTTGTGTGTGTGTGTGTGTGTGTTCCTGTCTATTCACTTTTTCCTATCTCATGTATGGACTCTCTCTTTCTCTCTCTCTCTCTCTCGTTCAGGTATGTGGTCATTCTCCGTGTCGG
>NC_055957.1:45002816-45065316 GCF_018492685.1 Alosa sapidissima | reverse complement strand
CACACACACACACACTCAGTTTCTCTCTCTCACACACACACACACACACACACACACACGCCATTCCGCCACCCCATTCCATTTCTCCATTTTTTTCCTCTGCATAGAAATGTTCCACTCCTGCCCATATTTCAATAACTCTGCCCTTCAACTTCCCTCTGCCTCTCCTTGGCTAGTAATTTTTTAATCTATCTCACCTTCGCTAAAGATTTATAGAGTTCGACTATGCAGGCCTGTCTGGCTGGTTTGTTGGGAAGAGAAAAATAAAAGAGAGAGATAGAGAGAGAGAGAGAGAGAGAGAGAGAGAGAGAAGGAGGGAGGGGAAGAAAGTGAGTGGAACAAACAGCAGGGGAAATGACTGAAATGGAATGCAGAGGATGTTTTTTTTCACTCTCTTCGGTCCCCAACCCAATTGCCTCTATTTAATTCGGTGGTGTGCTGTCTGTGCTGCAGTCTGGTCGTGTAAAGCCTTGTCCAAACACCGTCTGTCCTGGGCCCGCACATCCGTCTGTCCAGCTCGGCCGTCCATCCTCCACTTCCAGCGCCAGTGGCTGACAGTGTGCTGGGGGAGAAGATAATGACAAAAGTGGCACTCGCCCCACTCGCCAATGAGTGAGCGGCCATCAACCCCCCCCCCCCCCCCCCCAGTAATGCCCCCCCCCATTTCCTCCACCACACCACCCATGCCTCGATGCCTGCCAAACTGCCTGCCATTACCACACCCCAAACCTGCTCCCCAAAGCACCACGGGCCATCTCTCCTCTGCCACCACACCACCGCTGCTAACCCCCCCCCCCCCACCCCCACCCCACCGTGAGCCACGCCAGAGCTTTGCTCCGCTCCCTCCCTGCATCAGCCAGCGCCCAATCAAGGGCTGGGCACGTTCCGACAAACACTCATTGTGCCCAATTACATCCCCTAACGACTTAATTGGGCTTGGAAAGACCGGGACAATTGAGTAAAAGCCAGCCGCGCAAGAATTTCAGGAGGACAAAAGTTGGTGCCGGGCATGTGGTGCTGGTGCTTAATCACATCGCACAGGGCCTCAGAAGATAGCGGGAGCATGGCATCTGAGCAAAACTGACAAAGTTGGAAAAAAAAAGGATGAATATTGATTGTTTTTGGCCGCTCGCAGTGCAAAAATAGACCATGTGGAAAAGGGTAGAAAATAAAAGTAAACATATCAGTCATCAGTGATGAGCGGAGGCAGGAATAGAATAAAAAGCAGTGATGACAAAGAGAGAGAGAGAAAGAGAGGGAGAGAGAGAGAGGGAGAGAGGGGAAGAGAGAGGGGCATAGGGACCCAGTGGGTGGGGATGTAGGAGGTTCTCTCGGGCTCTTGGCTCAGCCTGCCTGGGTGACTGTTCTGGCTCCGCCGCATCGGATGTCATCTTCCTCCCCCTTGCTGATGTAGTGCCTGAGAAATGTCTAACAGAGAGCAGAACAGCTAGCGCTGGACCACGTCCAGCCTGTTTCCGGGCCGATTCCGGTCCTGTTCCGGCGCAGATCTGGCGGACCCGGGACATATCTGGGCCACTTCCGCTCTGTCACATCCCGCCATCCTCCCGCCTTGCGGGATGCCTGTAGTCTAATGAGCTGGGTTTATGTATTACAGCTGCAGCCTCACCTCGCGTAATGAAATCACCATGTAGCAGCCCATTCATTTGTTTAGCTGGGCTAGCAGTATCAAATATGTATCAAAACAATCATGCAACTTTAATGCTACCTTCAAAGCTTGCCTGGCATGTTTTATAATCTCTGTTAACTAATGCTGGATGAGGGCCTACGTTGCATTACTGCGCTGCACTGCCTGGGCTCTGCTGTGGGTGCCTCCATCCCAATGCTGAAATGAACCGCACTCACACACACACACACACACACACACACTCACTCACTCTCTCCGAATAAACCGAATTGCCCCTCGGAGGCCTAATAAAGGTATCCGAACTGAACTGAACTGAACTGAACACACAACACACACACACACACACACACACACACACTCTCTCTTTCTCTCTCACACACTCTCTCTCTCACCCACACACACACACTCACACACACACGTTCTCTCTCTCTCTCACACACACACACACACACGCGCACACACACACACACACACACACACACAATCTACATCCAGCCTCCAGAAAACCTCAAAAACCTCCAGCCTCACCCCATTTCTCTGTTCTCTCCCCCCGTCCCCATATCTCCGCTGCAGCCGGTGGACTATGAGAGCCGCAGCTCCTACTCGTTCTCGGTGGAGGTCCTGAACCCCATGGTGGACCCTCGCTTCCTGCGCCGCGGCCCCTTCAAGGACCGAGCCTCCATCCGCGTATCTGTGCTGGACGCCGACGAGCCGCCACGCTTCTCCCGCACCCGCTATCGGCTGGACGTGTCTGAGAACTGCCCGCCTGCCTGCACTGTGGGTCGGGTCAGCGCGGTGGACCCGGACACTGGGCTCAACACCAACATCAGGTAATGCCAACCCCATCTCTCTCTCTCTCTCTTTCTCTCTCTCTCTCTCTCTCTCTCTCTTTTTCCATCTTTCCCTCCCTCACTCTTCATCCGAGAAACTCACAAGACAGGTTGCACTGCTTTGGGAGATGGCTTCCTGACATGTCTGTCAAAAGGTTAATAAATAATAAAATAAGTGTTTTTCTTTTAGTTCTATCTGTCAGTTGAAATTGGCGTAAAGCACCGGAGAAGGAGCCATCGTTTGGACAGATACCGTGACTGACAGGAGAAAATAGTGTGTTCTATCTCTGTGGCAACTCCAAACACACTCCTCACATAACAACTCCCTCTAAACTCCTCTTACCTCTCTCTCTCTCTCTCTCTCTCTCTCTCCTTGATTTTATTTATTTATTTTATTTTTAATGTGACTGTACATTGTGACAAAGTGAAAAATACTTTGTGGCAAGAATGTAATAAAGGGTTTTTGAAATTCAAAATTCTCTCTCTCTCCCTCTCTCTCGCTGTCTATGTCTATATGTCTTCTCTCTCTTCTCTCATCTCTCTTTGTGTAATGTCTGCTCTCTATGTCATCCCTCTCTCTCTCCCCTTCTCTCCCTTTCTCTCTCTGTCTATACATTTTCTCTCTCATCCCTATCTTACTCTGTTTCTTCCTCTCTGTGTGACTTTTCCCTCTCACCCTGTCCATCCTCTCCTCAGGTTCTCCATTGACCCCCAGTCGGACCCTGAGGCTCTGTTCCACATCACCCCGGATACAGGCCTCATCACCACGGCAGCCGAGCTGGACCGTGAGCGCGAGCAGTGGCACAACATTACGGTCATCGCCATGCAGAGAGGTCAGTGCTCTCATGCTGCAGTCACCAACAGAAATACTGTAGAAACACAAACACAAGCAGGAACTAAGCTACAATGTACTATATTCACTCTGGAGTCACTACCAGCACCCAAAACCACGTACAGCAACACAAACACAAAACACAAACATAGATACAAACACTGGCACATCATATACAGAAACCACTGACCTACATCCAGAGCTAAGTCATGAATTTTACTCTCTGAAGAAAACATTCCTATCTTTCCTTCATTCTGTTCAGCAGACTTAGTTCAAGAACAAATTTGCAGTTTTACCACTGGATATGACCTCACAGATGCATGAGGTGCAGTTTTACCACTGGATATGACCTCACGGATTCATGAGGTGGTGGTGCGGGTGGGGGGTGGGGGGATAGGTGGTGGTTGAGAAACAGGAAGCAGAAAAAGGCCCACAGCTCAGGCTGAGACGTGAAAGGCTCTTATTAGCTGGAGGGAGTCCTGGCGGCCATTGTGGAAGAGAGCTTATTTCTAGTAATGTAGAGCTGAGGTTGTAATCCACAACATCATGTTAGGGCTTGTTGTATGTGTGTGTGTGTGTGTGCGCATGTGTGTCTGTCTGTCTCTCTCTCTCTCTCTCTGTGTGTGTGTGTGTGTGTGTGTGTGTGTGTGAGAGAGAGAGAGAGAGAGAGAATATTTGTTGTTGAATGTGTAAGACATTTTGCTATCCAAACAGTGCTGTGTGTGAAGATGCATAATGACAAGAGGGACTACTGGTGCTTTTGCACAGCCCCTGGTCCCAGTGTATTACACAAACAGACACACACATACACGCACGCACATACACACACGCGCGCACACACACACACACACACACACACACACACACACACACACACACACACACACACACACAATCAATCTTACTAACAAACGTACACACACACACACACACACACACACACACACACGCACACACACCATACACACAAAGTAGTATGTTTCCATCTTAAAAACAAACATGCCCTTTCCCTCCCTCTCTCTCTCTCACACACTCACACACACACACAAACACACACACACACACACACACACACACACACACACACACACACACACACACACACACACACACACACACCACACACTCAAAGGGATATAGGCAATATTTTTTGGAGGGATGAGAAAAAGAATGATGGAGCCAGTGCCAGCTTGAACTTTCTGCAATAAGTCACTCCCAAATGTCATGCCAGAGCCCCCTCTGGGTTATGTGTGTGTGTGTGTTTGTGTGTTTTTTTTTTTGTGTGTGTGTGTATGGTTATTATGAACTTTTTCTTGGGCTGTGCTCTTTCCAGTGGATTGAGGGCAGGGCCTACATTCGGGGGGAAATGACTGGCAGCCGGTGCCCTGGGAGGGTTTGTTTACTTTCGCCATGACTAAGCCATCAGATGCAGGCGCCGACCAACTGACTCCTGACACGGCTTCCTTTCTCTCCCTCTCTCATTCTCTCTCTCTCTTCTTCTTCCATTTCACTCCCCCTTTACAGACAGTCCAAGCCAGGTGTCCAGGGTGGTGGTTGCCATAGAGACGCTGGACCTCAATGACAACGCGCCCGAGCTGGACCGCCAGTACACAACGGCCGTGTGCGACTCCACGGCTGCCGGACAGGTGAGCCAGTGTGGAGTCGTGGGGGGAAGGAGGACGCGTGAGTGAGACTCGGAGTGCGTGGCGTCGGCCTCTGACTGTTGCATTCTCACACTGCTAGCGCCCTTTTTTGCTTTTTTGTCCCTGCACCAAGACACGTTTTTGTTCGTCAGTGAGAATATGCCCTTTGTGTTCTTACATTTAGCTCATTCCTCACATCATTTGTTTGGCAGCAGCCTTGAAACTGTCTCCCTCTGAACAGCAGCCTTTGTGTTTGTTACTCCTCATGCTCCCTTGTTTGATATCTCTATTTTCTGCCATTCTTTGTTCGTTTATTTTGCATCTCTCTGTTTTAATTGGGTCTTGTCCATCTGTTCATATCATCTGTGTGTATTTGCTTGGCTGTGTGTCCGTCTCTCTTTTTGTCACTGCGTTTGTCTTTGTTGCATTGTCTAACGCGGGTGCCCAGTGAGCAATGGCACCTCTCTCTCTCTCTCTCTCCCTCTCTCTCTCTCTCTCTCTCTCCCTCTCTCTCTCTCTCTCTCTCCCTCTCTCTCTCTCTCTCTCTCTCTACTGTGGCTCTTGTTGAGCTGCAAAATTAATATACGACTATAACTAAGTCCATTTTCCGTGGAATTGCTCTACTACTACTATTACTACTAGCCTGCTCCTTGTTTCTATTACGTAAGGGATAATGTATAGAACGCCGGTCATTATTGGGAAAATAAGTCCCGACAGGGCGAACCGGACCCCGACGCGCAGCGGAGGATTTACAAGTTAAATCACTGCAATATTTAGTGCTCCTTGAAAATGTCACTGATTACAGATGCAGCTTAACCATCTCAGTCATCCCATACAGGCTGCCTGTGTTTCTGTGTCTGTACGCCCCATGCTGTGCACTGTTGCTCTAAAGAACACAGCTGGGTTTTGTGCTTAAGTATGTCCCTGAGTTTTTAGTGAAAAAAGAAAGAAGAATCCTTGATTGTAGGGAATGTGATTATTTCTGGCCTAAGTGTATCCCCAGGGTCGTGGCTGGTTATGTTAGCGGTGTGCAAGGGCGTTAATGGGGCGCTAGTATTCTCTCCGAGGCTTGGACTCCAGGTCAGAGTAAATCATTATCTGTGTGGATGGTTACTGTTAATCAGCTCCCAGTTGCTTGTTTGCCGGGGCTGGTAAGGTTAATGTTGATCTCTCAGATTAAATCATGGATCATGGTTTCAAATTAGTGGCTACACACACACACACACACACACACACACACACACACACACACACACACACACACACACACACACACACACACACACACACACACATGTGCACTGTCTCTCTGCATCTATTCTGTATGAGTTTCTCTCACCTCTCTTGTTATGTCTGGGCCTTGATTGTTTTTTTCCCGGCGTGTCTGCTTCAGCGCTCCCTTTCTCACTCTGACCTCCTTCCATCCCTCTCTCCTTCTCCTGCTCAACTCTATCACTCCCTCTCTCCGTCTCCTGCTCAACTCTATCTCTCCCTCTCTCCGTCTCCTGCTCAACTCTATCTCTCCCTCTCAGGTGGTGCAGGTGTTGCGGGCGATTGATAGAGACGAAGGGGGGAATGACAGCACCGTCCATTTCAACATCCCTGCAGAGTCCGGCACTGCCCTCAACTTCACCATCAGGGAGAGTGGAGGTATGCAGACTTTCACTCTTCATCTCCATCTCCACCTCTCTCTTTCTCTCTCTCCCCCCCTCTCCATCTCTCTCTCATTTTCTCCTCCATGCATGTCTGCCCCTCTCCTCTTCATCCATCTCAGTGTGAAGTGCAGGTCTATTGTGTTGCCTCTTTGTGTTGCTCTCCTTTGTTTTACTCTTTTGTTTGCCTTTTCCTCCGTGCTCCATCCATCTTTTCCCTCGGCGTGCGGGCAGAATATATTCTCCGTGGGCTCAGACTGGTGTTTTTTCCCCTCCTCCTGTCTACAAATGGCCTGCTGGTGCTGAGTAGGAATGAAATGGGGATTAATTGAATTCAATTGAAACCAAATCAATTGATTTCATTCACCAAGCAACATCAGCCATTCCCCCCCTAAAGCTACACTGACTGTTCAATTATTCCTCTCTCTATTTCTCCCTTTCTTTTTTTCTCTCTCTCCATCATCCTCTTCTTCTTTTCCCTCTTCCTCTCCATCTCTTTCTGTTTTTCTCTCTCTCTTTTGGCTCTCCTTCTATCTCTCTCTCCCTCTCTATCTTGTTTTCTCTCACTTCCCCCTCTCTCTTTTTTTGCTCTGTTTCTCTCTCTCTCTCTCTCTCTCTCTCTCTCTCTCTCTCTCTCTCTCTCTACTACCCCCTATGCATCTCATGCAGGTCCCACGGCCAGCCTGGTGCTGGTGTCCCCGCTGCAGACGCTCTCCCGCTCACCATCCTCGTCGCTGACCCTCCACGTGCCCCTCATCCTGCGTGACGGCGCCTCGGGCATGACCAGCACGGGCACGGTGACGGTGACGGTGTGCCCGTGCTTGCGCGGCGGGGCACGTGCCAGCGAGAAGGAGCGCCAGCAGGAGGCGGAGGGCAGCGAGTGGGAGCGCGAGGCCGTCTGTCTGCCCCAGCCGTCCTCCTCGCCCTCCCCGGGCCTCAGCACCGCCGCCCTGCTGGCCATCCTGGCCTGCGTGGCCACCCTGCTGGGTAAGAGAAGAGACGCAGAGAGAGTGACCGCTGCGCGCGCGAGACGCCTCACGAGTGTGCTGTGCCACACACACACTCACACATAAGCTGTGACACACTCACTCACAGCGACTAATAGCGGTCCCATTCATTTCAGTGGTCCATGCTACAGTATATGCTTGTTGCATCTTCAGCCAAGGAAGTTTGAAAAATGAGGGTTGATGACAGCTTGCTTCTTGATGCTCAATTTTCTTGCTAAAATATATAAACAGCCAATCGACCGAGCTATAAATGTCACATGAAGGATGAGCACAGTAAGTAAAAGCCTGTAGTAGTTATTGGTCACACTTGTAGGTAATGGATACCAGTCAATGGACAACAACCCTCTTGGCGCCTTGTAGCTGTAGCTGGAGGAATTTAACCCCTCAAAGCCTGATGCTCTGGGTAAGAGACAGTTGCAGTGTTAACCTCCCTGCCTCTTTTGGCCTGCCTGTTTGTGTGTGGTGCGCAGCACGCTCATAATTTGTCTCATGTGCGAACATTTCGGTGCTCGAGCCTCGCCTCGCACTTCCTGAGATTTAGTGCTCGTTTGTGATGTATGGAGTCACTGCTCTGGGTTATTATACGTTGTGAGGCGTGATTCACTCGAGCATAAACAAAGCCCTCTGTCTCCTGCTACCGATCCGTCTCTCTCGTCTCCCCTCCCACCAGGCGGCCATTTTTTTTGTGTTCACCGCTCCCTGTTCTGCTCTTCTCCCCTCCGCAGCTGTCAGCGCTCTCTCGCTCTCGCTGCGGCGGCAGAAGCGCGACTCGCTCTCGCCGCTGGAGGAGGACGACGTTCGCGAGAACATCATCACCTACGACGACGAGGGCGGCGGCGAGGCCGACACGGCCGCGTTCGACATCGCCGCGCTGCAGAGCGCACCTCACAGCGTGCGCAGGGGATACCGCACCCTCGACAGCAGGAACATGTGAGCAGTGTGGTAGGAGGGGAGGGGAGAGGGGAACTCACCGGTATGAAGCAGGGGAATAAGAACTGAACTGGGATTTTTTAGAGAAACATTACGGGACAGCGACATTAATCAAATAGGCATTCCAACACCCCTCCAGGGGTCTGTAGCCTGGTTTGAGAGCACTGCATGTGCTGAAGTTGGTGTGCAGTGATCTTTTATAAGTACAACCTCATAGTCTTCTGTTTGATTTGAGTAAGTAGAAACATCTTGTGCCAGGGAGGGCAACTAATTAGATAGATGAGGCGGAGCGTGGCACAGTTTAAACACATATCTGCAGGCCAAGCACCCTAGAGGACCTCTGTGTTACACCGCAGTGCTTTTCCCAGCTGTGCTTTTAACACGCCACGTGTGTGTGTGTGTGTGTGTGTGTGTGTGTGTGTGTGTGTGTGTGTGTGTGTGTGTGTGTGTGTGTGTGTGTGTTGTGGCCTCTGTCTGCAGACGGTACTCGCAGCACGTGCAGGATAAGAGCCGCACCTACAGCTGGGCGCAGGCTGGGGCTGGCGGGGGCGCAGGGGCGCTGGAGCCGGCCTACTCGGCCTCGGTGGCGCCCCTCTACGGACGCCTCTGCTACAGCAGCCAGACGCTGCCGGTGCTGCGCCGTGGACAGGGCCCGCTGGAGCCCGGCGCCGCTGAGCTCGGGGGCTACCGCATCCCCGGCGGCCCGCCCGACCACTCGCTGGTCATCCAGAACCAGGGTGCCATGGTGGGCACGCTGGAGCACTGCGCCATGTACGGGGAGCCCGGCGGCGGCGGCGGCGGCAGTCCCAGAGAGGGCACCACGTCTCAGGACGGAGCAACGGCGTCGGAGGGGGGGACGCCACGGACCAACGACAGCAAGGAGAGACTGGGCGGAGGGACAGGGACGGACTCCAGTAGTGACGCCCAGCAAAGCCAAGACCTGGACTGGGTAAGGAACTGGTCTGGGATAACACTCCGCTACACTACCGTAATATTCAGGTTACTGGTCTGGGAAAGGAATGGGATAACACTACGCTACACTACCGTAATTTTCAGGTTACTGGTCATGGGTCTGGTTTGAGTAATACATCAACATTGAGGTTCCATTAACAAACAGTACTTTAAATGCAGTTACTGTTATTAATCAAGTAAAAACAGCCACAGTGCTTCATGATTGATAATTGGTCCTTTTCCTTCTTTTAAATAGCTTGAATGTGAATTAAGTTAATGGTTTCTTGATATAGCATGGTTCATTAACAGACTCAAAGCATGAACTTCCACTCTTAACATTATCTATGATTTGTGAATGCTGAGGATGATGATTTGTTTATGGTAATTAGAGCCTCACCTTGTGTTTTTAATGGGATCTTAATGTCAAGCGTTTCCAGGCTATGTCAACTGCTTGAGATGGTGGTGTGTGTGTGTGTGTGTGTGTGTGTGTGTGTGTGTGTGTGTGTGTGTGTGTGTGTGTGTGTGTGTGTGAGTGTGCGTGCGTGTGTGCGCATGTGTGTAAGTGTGTGTATTTACTTTGGTTTTCACACTTGTGTCTCTCGTTGTCTTTCTCCCACCTCATGGTCATCCCACAGTGCAGTGTTAGCTCTTTCTAGTGCCAAGTTAACCTTGCTTGCTCTCCCTGAGCAGTCTGTTTCACTCTGTTTCACTCTGTTTCACTCTCTGTCACTGGCTCTTTCTCTCTCTCTTTTTCCACCATCTCTCCCTTTTTGCTGCTTCTCTCGTTCCTTCCTGTCTGGCCACCGCTCCTCTCGTCTTTGCCTGCTATGTCATCATCTAAACTGCCTCCATTATTTCGTCCCATTGTCATCTCCTCTCTCACTTTGTCTGTGTTTATCTCTTCGTTCCTTCTCTTCCCCCCTTTTCTGTTTCCTTCTCTCTTCTCCTCTGGTCCTCTCTCTGTCCACTCCCCCCCCCCCCCCCCACGTAACAGAAGCGCGCCCTCATCCTTCCCCTGACTGACCCGCTCCTTCCTGCCCGTCCCCTTCAGGTCCAGCCGGAGCCCGGCGCGCGGGAGCAGCAGACGCTGGTGCTGACCCGCTCCGGTTCGCTGGCGGGCACCGCCACCGGCATCGCGGCAGGCGGCTGGCTGTGCGACTCGGCCACGCTACCGCTGGCCGGACGTCGGGCCTCCCGTGCCGACTTCTCCCCGAAACGCGGCAGCATCGCCACTGCCGGAGGGCCCTCGGAGCCCGTGCTGGACGGCGGTGGCGGAGTCAAGGAGACCCAGACGCAGTCGCTCAGCCGCAACTACGCCACGGTGGTGCCCGTGGACGGGCCGAGGGACTACATGGGCAGCCTGGGCCGTGGTGGGGGCTTGGAGATGGGCAGCAGCTTCGTGGTGGCACGGCCCGAGAGGGAAGGGGGCATCCCGCTGTCGGGGCCGCCCTGCGGGGGTCTGTACCCGGACGGCGGGGCGTTCATGGCGGACTGGCGGGAGCGGGTGGGCCTGGGAGGAGGAGGAGGGTACGTGCTGGCCAGGAGGGATATGACGCCCCAGCTACTGCCGTTCCCCGGTCAGGGCCGAGGCAGGGCGGCAGCGGCGGCATTCGGAGCGGTGCTGGGCTACGGCGGCGGTGGCGGCTGGGGCTCGGGGCCAGAGGCAGGCAGGGCTGTGGCGGGGGGAGCAGGCGGGGGTCAGTCTCTGGCCCTGCGCGTGGGCGAGTTCCTGCGCCTGCGTCTGGCCCAGGTCACCTTCGACCCCTCGCAGCCGCCGTACGACTCGGTGCAGGTGTACGGCCTGGAGGGCACGGGCTCGCGGGCCGGCTCGCTCAGCTCGCTGGAGAGCGAGGGCGACAAGGAGGCCGACAAGGAAGAGTGGGGCAAAGGCATGGAGGAGTGGGGGCCCCAGTTCCACAAGCTCGCCCTGCTCTTCCGCGAGCGGGAGAAAGAGAGAGGAGACAAGAAAGGCAACGAGGAAGAGACAGAGCCGAAGGAGGGGAACCAGGACGGGGAGAAGGAGACGAGGGCGAGCGAGGAGGCCAAGGACTGAGGGGAAGGGACAGCAAGGGAGAGAGGGAATGAGAAGGGGAGGGGGAGAGAGGGAGAGAGATAGAGAGAGGTGAGAGGATGATTAAGAAGCAACATGAAAAGAGAGGGCGAAGGAGAGTGAGATGAAGAGGGAAAGTAATGGGAGAGGACAAAGAAAAACGAGCAGAGGCTAGTGGCGGTGAGGCAGGGGCCGAGGGAGAGAGTGATTGATGCAATTTAAAGCAATAAGTGTTGAAAGGCTTGATGTGAGCACAGACAAGAAGACATGGTGCTTCTCTATTGCGTATTTACTGTTTGTTAAGTGTTCTGGACACCCTACGAAAACAAGGATTCAAAGCCTCCTAGACAGTATTTAATTATGCTCTGCGTGGAGGGAGATGGAGATGGAGGGAAAGAGACAGAGGGAGGGAGAGAGGGTGAAAACAAGATTGCAAGAGAAAGCCTGTGAGAGGGATTGAGAGATTGAGAGTGACTAAGACCTTAGATAATGTTTCTGGGGCATTGCGAGACAAAAGCAACCACAGGGGAGCCACAGAAACTAGAGTAGCACACGGTGGATAAGAAAAGTAATAAGAAACAATGGCATGGGAGTGGAAGGGAGATTTGTCCAGAATCTGTTGCTTTTATACATCCTACTGACAGTAAAGTGAATAATTCAGTTTGCCATGTCAGTCCTAAAGGAAGCTATAAATATTTAAACATTAAAGGAAATAAACGTCTGTTCCTTTTGAATAGGATCAGAGAAATCCACAGTGGGGAGACGTGCTGTTTCAGTGGATGTCAACACCCATAATGTTTCCCTGCAAAATTTGCTGTAATAATAGGCACGCACCCCCAACACATGCACAATTTAACAACAGACACACACACACACACAGACACACACACACACACACACACACACACACACACACACACGGATATTACAAAATCCCAAGAAGGCTGTATCCAATCTTGGCCTTGCAAAACTTGCTATTGGAGATGTCTCCCATTTCAGACCTGCAGGAACTGCATTGCATTGCATACTGTTAAAGCATTGATTGTACTCAATAAGTCACTAAAGCAAAAAAGTGAAATTAGTTTGTTTTTGTGGAGTGATTCAGTGCATCTTTGCCGCGTCCTTCAATGTAGAACATGTATAGTTTGTAGGCAATGAGATCAAGTAGTCTTTTGCAATCAGTGCCACAGAACTCTCCACCGCTGATGTTGAAATGGAATTCCATGACGTGCTGATTATTCTAAACAAATTGGAACCGATGGACCCTCGGACCTGCAGAGCCAGATGGAATCGGAATGCAAATGGACTTGGAGACTAAAACTGGAAAGCACTTTTCTACATGTGAAGTTCGATGATAGATCTGAAAATATTGTGTTTTTTTATCATCATAAAAGATAATCAAGGCGATCACAATGTTCTATGTAAATGTAATTCAAATGTCACTGAATGCCATTGTGAACAATGTAATGACTGTATTGTTGACGTTTCAAAAGCATAGCAGGAAAGAGGAAGTGATAGGGGGAAATGTCACATTAAGAGCCATGCCTGGACCACTGTTCCTGACTCACGTTAAGCTGAATTTAAGTGTTCCCCTCACTGTGCACCTGTGTGCTCTCCGTCCTATGCTGGTGTTACACATAGCCAACGCCTGTCCAAACCATAGATACTGAAACGCTATAGATTGGCCACATTACCGTGATTACAGTTTTCTATTTAGCCTGGGTACACTGTCTAATATTGCTATGGATACCATTGATTTTCTAATGAGCACGCAAAGCTATCTTTTGGCTGTAATTATTTCAGTGCTGACTGAATGATTGAATATCCAGCAAATGCATCATTAAAGGTTCTCCATGGTTGCATTCACTCTTGAGTCCGAGATGGAGCAAATTATTGATGGAAATTGCAGTGTCCGGTCTATGCTTTTCTATGTCTAGGGTTCAAGAAAACCCATTTGGACTGAGCTGAACCCTTCACTCCCAAGTGGCCCTGTCTGACATGCATTTCCTGTTATTAACACAGATTTTGTACACACGTCAGTTATTTAGATGCTGAAATTGTACCCTACACACTATATGTTGCAGGATTTTGTTTCAATACTCTCCCACCCTATTTTGCTTGGCTTATACATTTCAACAGACTATGTACAAAATGCTCAGTGAATGGATATTGAAGTGCTTTTGCTAGGGGGAGTATCTGATTGTACTCCCTTTCAGAACTCCTCTCTCCAGCAGCAGGCCCACCTGCCTGCCATGGGCAGATTACAGAGCCGTCTGATGCTGTATGTGTTTGAAATTTGAAACACTCATGGCTGCCCTGCAGTTGCCAATTCCTCACCGAGTTCACGTTTCAGATTTTTCTGTGTGAATACCAATGTTGAATGGCTAGATGGTACAGTGTGTTTGTGTGTGTGTGTGTGAAAGAGAGAGAGAGAGATCACAGACACTACTGGCACAGGATCTCCCCTGGCTTTGACCAGTGAAATGGGCGACAGAGTCTCTGATCTGTGTTTAGCCGACTGATGGACCTTTCATCCAAGACCCTGACCTTGCTCAGACCCGACTGAACCTCTGTGTTTCACTGTGTACCTGACCGGACCAAACCAGAACCACTGCATTATTGTGCACAACCACGGAGGGGTGGAATGGGCGTCAGAGCCTTTGGACTCCACAGGGTGTTGACCTGGGCATGAGATCAACCACTCTCCCTGAGAGAATAGTGTGTATGTTGTTGGAAGAGACTCATAGCTTTTCAATTAGGCCACCAGCAAAACAAACATTTTTGCTTGTACTTCTGCTAAAAAATAGTGATTGAATGAGCAAGCAACAAGTCTGCTATTAAAAAACGGTTCCAGTGTGATTTCGAAATCATCTTTATTCAAATGGGTTCTTATTAAATGTGAACTATTCATTGAACTCTCCAAAAATGTGATTAACATCTTGTGTGAATCTGTGATGTGTTGCTCCTAGAGCTTCCTACACCACAGCCCCACCCTGGAGTCAAAAAATAGTTCAGGCTCTTCAGTTGGTATCAAACTAATTGTAATGGTGACCTGAAGTCCTTCAGCAAGGCAGTTTATTGGCTTAGACAAACATATTTTCATAACAGCTATCCTTTTTGCACACTACTTAGTTATTGAATAAGCAGAACAGCGAACTTCAGGCAGAGGAGGTGTGTGTGTGTGTGTTAGTCAGGGTCTCATTGGAAGGGGGGGACCACTGACCTTGAACCCCCTGTAGAGGTCACAAGGCTCTGATTCCTTTGGGTATTGTACTGCTCCTGCACGATGTAAGAGGGGCTCTTTTGTGAAGCTAGAAAAAAAATCACAATGGCGTACTGAATAAAGTGTATTTATTCTGTTGTATTTTTCTTTTATTCCTTTTTCTTTTTTGTAAAAATTGAATAAAGATGCTAAGTTTGGAAATGGTGTGAGAACAGCGTGTGCTCTTTTTCTTATATAAGTAAACTGAAGCAGGACCAGACCCAACTCCATCTGACCTAAGTCATGCCATGCAGGCTCTCACTTCTGTGTCCATTCCACAGGCCTGTAATAATTGAGAGTGCATGCAAACATTGCACTGCATTGTCATCTGGTGGCTTCTTCAGTTCAGCACAGTTCATCAGCAAATGTGTTTATTTTGAATTTTCACATCCTGCTCTGCGTGCACTGGTATTTCCCTCAGGAAATGCATCTCTAGTTTTTGATGATGTTTTCCTCGCCATGCGTAGTTATTTGTTTGTTTGTTTGGGGCGTCTTGAGTGTGAGCTTCAGATATCTCTTCAGAGGCGGGAGCTGAGTCATAGTTCACTTACTGGAGTATGGGGGGGGTGGGGGGTGCCCTGTCCATTCTAATCTGTCTTGTGTAATCTGGCCCTGGCTAACACAGAGGCTGTTTAAGGTCAGCCAGGGAACAAAGCAAATTCACCACCAATCACACTCTGCAGGAACAATACTGTGCCTTTAAACCCTTGGAGAATGAGTCTAGCTAGGTACTGAATTTGTTCTTGTCTATAAATCTTCATTACTTCCCTTTACACACATGACACCTAGTTCACTCTATCTCTAACCTGTAACTCTATCCATCAGTCTGTACAACGCATTCGCCTGTCCGTCTTTCTGTCTGCTGTCGGTCTCTGTCTATCTCTGTGTCTCTGTGAAGAAGTAAGGCCCAAGCAGGTGAATTAGTATGAGCTCTCATGCGTTAGCCTACTCACCTTCCCCTGCAGTTTCTATTGCCTGATTCATTATTCATCTGCCATGATGAAATCTTGTAAAATTGCCTTCAATTTAATGAAGTACACAAGTGAGGTGTGTGTGTGTGTGTGTGTGTATGTGTGAGTGTGAGTAAAATTCTCACTCTCAGTTACACTTATGATTTGATATCTGTAACACTACCCTGGTACCTCAGGTATTACAGTATAGTATAGTGTATTACAGTATAGACTTCAATGCAACAGCTGCACTTGCATATAAAGTAGCTGAATCAAAACTACCGCAATGATATGCAATTTTCCTTTGGACTGATGTCAAGCATGTGTTAAGCATTTCCTCAGTGTATGTATCCCCCTACATGGATTCAGTATTGTGCTGAAAATACGGTGTGGGTACATTAGAGTATCCATCTTCCCAAAGTAATTTATAAATTATTGGTGTGCCGAGGTGGAACCTGAGCAGCAGGCCATGTTGGCCCTTAGGGCTCAGGAAAACCTCAGCGCCCATACACCAAACACCGCAGAATTACATCATAGTGTGTTTGGAAGTGTGTTCACACATTTGTCTCTCTCTCTCTGTGTGTGTGTGTGTGTGTGTGTGTGTGTGTGTGTGTGTGTGTGTGTGTGTGTGTGTGTGTGTATGTTTGTGTGTGTTCAGCAGGATGCAGATTCTTCATTCTGTTTGATCCTAACTGACACAGGTATTCCCCCTGGCTACTGCATGTGTGTGTGTGTGTGTGTGTGTGTGTGTGTGTGTGTGTGTGTGTGTGTGTGTGTTAGTGTGTGTTAGACTTATGTTTCTATATGGACTCTGTTCCGTGCGTGGAACAGTTCTAGCCCAACATGAGAATCGAAACCGGACCAGGAGGACTCTCCAGAGCCGGCAAAACTTATTCACAATGCTCTGCTCTGCACTGCTTATAGCCCGCAACATCCACGAATCCCAGGTCTTCTGTCTCCTTTTCCTCTCTCTCTCTCTCTCCTGCTTTTCTCCTCTGTTTTTCTCTCTGAGCCCCCTCCTCCCCTCCCCACCTCCCCCATGTCTTTTGCTCTTTCCACACAGACTGCTGTGTGCTCACTGGTTCGTTTGAAGTAGAAAATTAAATCTTCATTAACAATCTTAATTAGTCTTCGATCTCCCCACAGTAAGTCGACAGAAAATCCATAGAGTAGCGAGACGAAATCTGGAGTTGGTGTGAGTAAGTGTGTGTGTGTGTCTGTGTGTGTGTGTGTGTGTGTGTGTGTGTGTGTGTGTGTGTGTGTGTGTGTGTGTGTGTGTTTGGGGTCTTGGCGGAGGTGATAGGATAGAAAGCCAAAGCTTCCATGGGGACTGTCATATGGGAGGGACAGCTTGTTAACAGATGACTCCGTGACTGCAGATGACACAAGACAAGGGGACGTTTTGGAAGAGTGGAACAGGACAGAAGTAATTAGAGTGCCAAGCAAATAACTAATTAATTAAATAAAAAAAATGATCTACAATCTCCAAAGTCTGACAGTGTGGGTAACCACAGAGGCAACTCTGAGACCAGGTGTCCCCAGAATCACAGGAAGGTTTATTTAATTTAAAGGAAACAGGCTTGTAGACTTTAATAACCATGTATACCTTAATTGTCCTGCTTTTGCATCATACACTGTTACGTGATATTATGGCAATAGGCTACTTATACTGAGTGTTCGACGACACTACTGAGGCCTAACCCGTGTGTTATGGAGATACATTCTGAACACTGGTGGCACAGAATTCACAATGACAGGCATAAAGTCAAACACTAGCCTCCCCTTTTCCCATTCAACAAAGAACAGATAAAGCATAGTATGTGCACCGAATTATATTTTTGGGAGTCTATGGCCAGGTATTGTTTCATCAGCTGTAAATTATATGTGTACAACCCGACAACACTCCCAGTGCATTTCACAGATAATGCTGTTGTGTTTATTTGTGGCACCACTAGAGTAAACAAGCATCCTTTTTAGAGAACATTATCAGCCCCAGCAGAGTACAATTTACACATTTCAAAGAGCACAGGTAAGGCTATGAAGGTACAGCTTGCAGCAATACATTGACTTTATAGTAGAAAACATTGTCCTGTTGAACTGCTGTAGTACTCAATGGTTTGATGTATATGCTTATTTAATGGGATATCTGAGAAAATTAACCCTGAATGCATTTGTGATTGCTGCCACCTAGGGAGGATGTGCATTGCAGTATTAATACTTAGCGGTGCTTGTTTTTCCATTGCTAATGGCTTTTGTAACCATCAGGGGTTTTAAAATGTCATGTTGAAGCCAGTTCAAGTACCCATGTTGAATGTTCTGTTGATAATGAAGCTCCAGCTGGCAACAATTATGAGCTATGGCTATGATCTGTCTATCATGTGACCATTTCGACCGAACCATTTTAACTGAACTCAAGAGGAAGTCAGAAGAGGCCAGATTGTTTTTACTTAACCAAGTTCAAGTTCAGGTTAAAGTTTATTTCCATTTAATTTCAACAACACAGTTGATACGCACGCTCACAACACATCACAACTCATCACATACCACACAACACAATACAATACAACACAACACAACATAACAAAAAAATCACCCAACATAACAATGTCTCCACCAGTCATTTAAGTAAGTATATAAGTATATATACTGTTTTGATCCCGTGAGGGAAATTTGGTCTCTGCATTTATCCCAATCCGTGAATTAGTGAAACACACTGCACACAGTGAACACAGTGAGGTGAAGCACACACTAATCCCGGCGCAGTGAGCTGCCTGCAACAACAGCGGTGCTCGGGGAGCAGTGAGGGGTTAGGTGCCTTGCTCAAGGGCACTTCAGCCATGGCCTACCGGTCGGGGTTCGAACCGGCAACCCTCCGGTTACAAGTCGGAAGCGCTAACCAGTAGGCCACGGCTGCCCTATTTACTGTTACAGGGCCTCTCAAATGGTTCCCCCTCAGCCAGTGGTGTGGAAACTAAACCTCAATGTCAGTGAGGGATCTGTGACCCAATTAAGGAGCTGGGCAGAGCTGGTCTGGTCGGAGGGAGTGAGGAGGAGGGTACATCTGATACCATCCTCACTCGAGCTGACAGGCTTACCACGGAAGGATCTGGAACCAGTAATCCCAGTCCAAAGACCTACCTCACAGAAGGAGTGCCCTTATCAGTAGTGAGAATGTGTTAGACATACACGTATGGAGGAAAAACACATGAAACGTTACTCATGTGTGTATACTGTGAGGGTTTACATGACGTCCTACTACTTTTGGCCCCGTTTTCCCTAAATGTGTCTGCAGCAAAACCCATCTGTCTGTTTTTAAATCTCGGCTGATAAGGAGCCTGATGAAATTTCTATCAAACTGGGAGCGTGTCAGCCAGTAGAAAATGGCAAACATCACTGCTAAGCTGCCTGTTTACGTCGGCTGGATGTGTGTGCAAATCAATGGCTTGTATTTTATGGGAAACCTTGTTCCAAGGGGGAACATTTGCAGAGGGAAATGAGTCAATATATCTATAAATCAGATCAGACTGCAGCCTAAAGCTGCCTGTTATCATTTCATGCTCTTGAAAATGTCTCCTGCGCCCAAGCAAGGTGGTCTCAAGGCTTACAGTTGTGATACACATAACATGGTAAGCTGTGTTAAACCCACCAACATGTTTGCAACATGCTAACTCACTGCATAACAAACATGAATTTCCAGAGATTAAAGGTATCTTTAATAATGGCCATATTTACAGTACAGGACTTAGTATATTCAATATCGACTAATGCATGCATTCATGTGGCTCATCTAATTGAGCGTAGCATTTACAATACAGTATGTGGTCAGTCAAATGTTGAAGTGGCACCGTTTGTAAATGGCTGTGTGGTTTAGAGTTTAGACTCATAATTCTCAAACTACAAAGCTGAGGTCACATCCTGTCATGACATTTTAAGCTCAGCATTTGATTATGGCCTGTGTCATAAAATTTGAGCATATTTCTTTTTTAATGTTGCAGGGCCAGGTGGAGAGAGTCCATCAGACCTCTTCATACCCCTCCTCTTCATTATACGTCTAAAAATACAGGTTTTTCCCCACTTCAAGTTCAACTCTCAGCTGAAATAATGGCTTTAGTAAGCATGTGGTGGTTATACCACATAGAAACTGGCATTGGTCTGTCTTTTGTTGGTTATCATTCAGATTGCACATACAGTACACTTAGAAAATGCAGTTAATCCGTTTACAGTACATCTCAGTAAATCTCATCAACTAGTTTGTAAATAGTTGCTGTAATAATCAATAATGCCTGATGCATCCTTATATCATCAAAAAATAACACAGATTGATTATGTATGTTAATGCAGAGTGTGTGAATGTTTATGAAAACTAGCAATATTACTGTAGGCTGTGGGCTTTGCTGGATGAGCATGGTTGATCTTATTGCTTGTCCCAAATGCTTTTTGAGGCATCTACTTTGCCTGCTATCCCTCATGGCCAAAGAGCTTTGAAGCTTTTTTAGCTGTGTTGGTCTGCATGGGCAGAGAAAACATGAGTCAAAATGTAGATACATGTGCTATAAAGATGAGGTCGGAATACTAACATATCAGAACGACTAACTCTCCTTCTCTCTCTTTCTCTCTGTGTGTGTTTGTGTATGTGTGTGTGTGAGAAAAGTCAAAGACGTGTCTTTGAAATAATAAAAAAATAAAGTCCACTGTGTTAAAAATTAATCAGTATTATTTTATATTCTTCTTTTCTTCTTTGAACTTTCACAATTACTACTTTGTTCCAGAAGACAGGCTCATATGTCTTGCTTCAAAGGTAAAGTAAAAGTTCCTTGACAGGGAGTAGGCTATAACCTTGAGATAGCTGCAACTACAATTGACACTCTGCTCTATGTCTTGCAGGCGGTGTGTGTGTGTGTGTGTGTGTCTGTGTGGGGACAATTTGGGCTCGGTCCAAGTTTGCAGATGTGCTAGATCTCTGAGACAGCTTGAGAGCACCAGCCTCATCTCTTCACAGTCTCTGTTCAGTCTCTCTCTCTCTCTCTCTCTCTCTCTCTCTCTCTGTGTCTGTGTTACGCCTGTCTCTACCGCTAATTTGCTCTGGACTGTTAGTGGGGCATCTTTGGTGGCTTGAGGGTTTTCTGAAATGTCTCCTTCTTTGAGGTCTTCTTTTCCAACTGTTTCTTTTGTAATGTATTTTAGAGTAGCCTCTTGTGTGGTCTGAGTCAGACACCACAGTTTCCAGGCTCTCCTGAAGGCTGCATGGTGATCTTGGTTGAATCAGCATTTTGCTGAGAGGACGAATTGTGATTAAATATGGAGTAACATTTCCACCAGTTTGATGATCAGCCAGCCAGTGCACTGAGTACACCGGGTAGATTGAGAGGTCTCTATGTTCCCCACAGTTTTCTCTCACTCTTTTATGTTGACATCATGGGGCTGTAGTGATCAAAACACCCTCTACAGTATCTACTGAAAGAACCATTCGTCCAATTACTTGTGGAATGCATGCAACAGCGTCATGCAAATGAAGGCTTTTAAAAATCATTTCGTCTTAAAGGGTCAACCATGTGGCATTTCAAAAGACCAGAACTAATGAAAAGATTCCATACTTCCTTTAAAAAAATGGGGAGTCTGAGAGCAGTAGCTTAATTTTCTTCCCCAGCTATCTCTCCTTGCTCAGAAACATTCCTTTCATGACAGATCCAACACCAGGATCTATCTTCAGTTCAACAAAGGCTAGTTGATGTTTTTTATGATCAGACTTCACCTCAGTGGCTTTGGATGTGTCTCTCTCATGAGGCATGGCGGAGTTATTTAAGTTCTCCCCTTCCCCAAAATAAACCTCAATGCATGTATGTCAATAAATCCATCTGGTATGCTGGCAGAAAAAGAGAGAAAGATAAATATTTTTCCTGTGCATGAACACTATGGGTTCTATTTCTAATGTAGTTTCTAATGTAGTGATATCTAGTACAGTAGCTACCTCAAAGGCATGCAAACCTTGACAACACCACGCATAGCCTTATTGGCACTGCTTGCTAACATGCTAACTGGTATCTTTTGGCAATAGTCAGTCTCATTATTGTGGTGTGTTCTGGACACAGAACTGTATAGTGAGATAGCTGGTGGGATGGACACGTCTTTCACATCACCATATCAAAGCGAATTCAAAGACCATACCAAGATGATACCAAAGATGATTGCCTGATGAACTCATACCTCAAACAGTGGCAAATTGTTGCTTTAAGTGTGTCAGAGATACCCACCTGAGCATCATATCAGCTAACATCTCACTAAAAAGGATTGGGTAGCTTAATCACATAATATGGGCCCATGTTAGCATTCTTGCCCTGTTTTGTGTTCCATCTCCTCGAGTCTATTGCAGTGTTATGCTGGGGACTTGAGGGACACCTCAAATGCTATCCTGTCCTTTTGCGCTGTCTACGGAGTTGCAGTCATCAAAGGACTGGAAAAATAACGAAGAGTGTTTTCAGTCAATGAAAATGGAGACTAGTGAGACCAAGTCTAGTGAGAATTATACCAAAGTTCGATGTGTGTGTTGAAGAACTTGATGATAAAAAACAAACCACACAGCTTGAAAAGCCAATGACTGCATAATCATGGACATGAACGTTTTTTTTTAAGAGAAATTATGTAAGAGTGCCAGCACTCCCTCCTCCCATCCTTTTGAGTGCTTAAAAAACTTCCATCTCCATGGCGCCAGAATCCTTCTCATTATCACCAAGCTCCTCTTGGCCCCCTTCAGCACAGCCCCATGTTCTTGTGGCTCTCTTGCTGAGATGGATCTATCTGACCCCCCACTCCTCCATCATTAACTTCAGCACTTTCTTTCCAGTGATTTGCACAAGGGACTGACAACATTTTCTGCCTCGAACAAGGCCTCCTGCCTCTGCTTGAGCATGGCTTTCCAGCACCAAATGCACACAGTGATCAAAGACAAAGATGCCTCACAGAAATGGATCAGCAGCCATGTCTATCTGCAGGAAAGATGTATATAGGTATAAGTATATATACTCTTTCGATCCCGTGAGGGAAATTTGGTCTCTGCATTTATCCCAATCCGTGAATTAGTGAAGCACACTCAGCACACAGTGAACACACAGTGAGGTGAAGCACACACTAATCCCGGCGCAGTGAGCTGCCTGCAACAACAGCGGCGCTCGGGGAGCAGTGAGGGGTTAGGTGCCTTGCTTAAAGTCACTTCAGTCATTCCTACTGGTCGGGGTTCCCTCTGGTTACAAGTCCGAAGACCAGTAGGCCACGGCTGCCCCAATGTCTCTACACACAGAACTTCCCAAGTGAGTGATGTTTTTGAATGTGTGTGTGTGTGTCTGTGTGCTTGTGTGTGTGTGTGTGTGTGTGTGTGTCTGTGTGAGTGTATGTGTAAATAAAGGTAAACGTTGCAGTCATATAACACAATGATTTTGATGCTAAATAGTCAACAAATCATCAACAAATACTCACAAAGAGCCAAGAGACTTGTTAGCATTATGGAAATATAAATGCTGTACAGTGTTTGTTAGGGGGCATAAATTATTGTCATATTATTAATTCCTTAGTCTGTTTAGTTGCTATTGAGCCCTTTCATCTTTTGGATTCTGATTTGGGCCAAGGTGGTTCTGTCACAAGCTGTACTGCTCTCTGTTAGTAAGGCCAATATCTGTTTTGGTTGGCCTTTGTAGAGGTGCACCACCATGTGGCCCTCCTGAAGCAACAACAAGAGCAAACATAATGATTCACATTTAGTCAAACCTTTTGACAAGAGAAAAATATTATGCAACAAATATTACACTACAAAAGATAATTCATTATTACATGAAATAAAATGAGAAGGTAAACAATTCCATTTACAATTATAGGGTAAGAATAGAAGTGATTTAAAGCAATTTACATTTTACATTTACATACGTATAATGTAATTGTTTGATGTATTTATACATCAAACAATTTTGCTCTAAGATGATTGTATTTTACACCACTTATTTGTTTTTCTACTACTGCTGATTCAAAGGAGAGTATAGGCCTATTGATGACAAGGCTAATTGAAGACATGCCCCCCTCACTCACCTGTGGGTGCTCAGTTTAATCTTATAGGGCACTACTGCCTTTGTCTCCCATGGACTTGACATGACAAAGACATAGAAGTGTCAAAATGTTAGTCTATTGCTGTGCACCATAACAAAATATAATTATAGGTGCTCTAGTCTAAGCCATGTTGATTAACTTCACTTCTGTTGACGTTCAAACAAAACAGAGAGCTAGCTCGCCCCTCCCTGCCCCTCCCCCTGTGCAACTCTCCTAAAACTCTCTTGAATTAGCACCTCGTCGGTTATGGCTGGAAAAGTTTGTTATGTTTCATGGTCCAGGCTGCACCAAACTGTTATGGTTGCCGTTTTTGGAGGACTGTCTGTATTCAGGGGACAGGCAGCTAGCGGATTGTGAGGAGATGTTTTCTGTATGTGACAAAAATGTTTTAGCTTAGAAACTGCGTGACATCACTTAGAGCACCTTTAAAAAGCCATCTCTGTGTGCTCCGGTGAACCTTTGTATCTCTGTATCTTACATTGTCAGGTGAGTGGAGAGGCAGATATCTTACATTTTTCTTACACCGTTTTATCAGTTCATCTTTCTAGATTCTTCCATTTTCCTCCTCACATTTATCTAAAACTGCACCAATCTTCTTGTCAGATTTTATGAGCTGGTGGTGAAACTGGTGCTCTTGTTTGCTTATCAGCTTTGCCAATATTGATGCGGTGATGACATGTTCTTTCTGCACAAATTTGAAAACATCCCTTCACTTCTGATAAAAACACTGTCAAAACTGTGAAAGCACATCTGAAGATTTTTTAACAACCAGTTGCAGAATTGCAGCTGGAATTCAAACACACATTAAATGATTCTATTTTAGTAAATCAATCCCAGAACATGATTACAACCCATGCCAACCGTCAAACATTAAAGTCAGTCCATTATTTAGTATAATATTTGTCAGTCTAGGTGTTGGCCAACTTCAAGACATACCATATGAATTCAGACGATGAATAGTGAATTATAATTTCAGACGTACACAGGAGAGGTGTTAAATTCCTACATAGGTAGAGGGTTTCCCACAGTAGTCAATCAACACCCAAGCCATTTTACCATCACCAACAAAACAACCTTTATGGGAAAAAAACATCATCAACAGAACAGCCTTCAAAAGCATTTCACTGGAGTTATCAAGCAGGCACCTTCCTTCATAGGTGTTTCTCCAGAAAGCTCAACAGTGGTGTCTGGAATCCTAGACCCACTCTCTCCACACTCATGATGGGTTCTACCAACAACTACTACAATTCTTTACTCAATCTTTGTTGGTAAGTATAAGAAACCATCCCCCAAATGGGACTTGTCAACAATTCACACATGCTCTGACTTTTCTTGCCAAGATAGTTAAGCTTTGATAATCACAAGAATGTCCAGAGAGTTTCCTAAGTCACAAATCTGTCTATTTTTTGTATATTACGCACAGCTTTTACACTCAATAGCATGCTGTATTATGTTTAATTACTATTAAACAGAACTGGACAAGGCTCCTAAATGTCATCACATCTACATGCCATCATCCTCATGAACAGCTGAGCATATATAAACTGTTGCTTGGTCATACAGTTATTACATTCTGCACATTATATCTCAGGACATTATTGTTGTTTGCGCTCCATACTGCACTTTATGTACATTGTTTTCTTTTTATATAACCTGTATATCGCTTTATATGTATAATGCTTGTTTATTGTTTTCTGGGTGTATACGGTAATATGCCTGTATACTGTATGTGTGTATTGTCTATTGTCACTGTCTGTTTACTGTATGCCAGAGTGATACCAACGGACAGAACAAAATTCCTTGTATGTGTGCGTGATGCATACTTGGCGAATAAAAGCTGATTCGGATTAAATCTGACATTACAATGCACGGTCACCCCAGGCATCTTTAGATCAAACCTAACCTGCCTTCTTCCTGCCACATCAACACTTGATCTAGCCACCTGCTGTCTCAGTCTTGATACTGCTCTGAGTGCCAGTGATGTGAGGTTCGAGCTGTATGTGGAGAGATCCCTGTGTGAGTGATGCTATGGTTGCTACCTTCACAGTCTTTCACTCAGGCAGACCATAGCCCATATTTTGCTATTCACACATTCCTCTTTTGTTGTTTGATGCGGTTTTCAGCAAAACACTAAATTAAAAAAAATGGTATGCGTGTTGTTTATGGGCTGTTTTCAAACAAGACAAGTCAAGGCAGGAAACAACAAGGAACATGTTTGTGTAAATCTCCTGTTTATCTCGCTGTCTTATGCGGCTTTGTAGGCAACTCATTGCCAGTGATACCCATGCTTCTTCTTCTGCCAGCATCAAATTGGCTTGCTTCTCTGTCACAATCACACGGCCCTACATCACTTCTAGATTGAATTTCCATAAGGAAATTATCATAAGCAAAACAGGTGTGAAACTGACAAGATAAAAACCATGGTACACCTGGTCCACACTTATGGCAATATTGTAAGATAAGCTGAAATTCATTTTATTTAATGTATCTACAGACTACTTTATATCTCAGGTAGAATCAAGAGTTTGTAAACAATAAAGACTTAGTTTCACTGCTGCTAGCATTGACTTAACTGCCAACCTTGTCTTAACTTGTGAAAAGGTACACGGAAATGTAACTGAAGGATGTGGCAGGCCCCTCACTTTGAGAGTGCATCACAGGAACTATTGGAATCACATTTACTGGCAGCCTCGAGCTGGAGCACTAGTCATTCAAACACACTTATTCACAGCCCCCTCCATCTCTGGAAAGAGACGCTCAGAATGACAGCATACGTTTCTATTGCACAGCCCGTTCCTTTTCAATTTTCCTCTCAGTGACCTGGAGCTATACCACCTCGGGCTATAGGAAAAGTCATCGCCTGATTCAAAATGTGACGCGAAATTTCATTTCAGTGTTTGCATTGTTGAATTGGCTGGTTGGACAGTTATGCAATCTGATGATTTACCAAGAAACAACTAAAACTATACTTCAATATGTTTAATAACAAACATGATAATTACATAGAATGTCTATTAAGATGTCATAACAATATAGTTCTCTTTATATTTTCATAATCATGTCCAAACACTGTTCAGCATAATTTAATTCTAGCAACAGTTACAGACACCAGTTTCCACATGGGTACACTGATTTAATGTATTCACTGCAATATAAATAAAGCCAAAACCACTGCATTCAACCTAGAAATCGGAGTAGTAACTGTGGGGCTTCAGGAACATGAACAAACACAAACAAACAAACACCCCACACAACCATAATGGGCTGAATTAATCAGACCCAAAGGAAATGGCTATTTTTATGCTGTGCTGTGTGGAACCTCTCAAGAACAGCAAGACATAAAAGAAGACAAGGAAAAGAAAATCAATAGAGATACATAAAATGATGTTGAAACTGGACTGGTTCGTGCTTTCAGCATAATCTGTCAGCACTCACAGAGAAGACTCGCTAGGGGGTTCCACAAAGCAGTTGTTGTGGTCGGCCGTTATGATATTAAGTACAGTGATCTGCTTGGGATCCCAAATGCAATGTTCTTCCAGCCGTTCTCCCGTGGCCGGGATCCAGGCAGCGTCGTACCCCTCCTTATGCCAGCTCTTCCGCAGAGAATGATCCATCCCTTTGATTTCCAGAACCTTGCCCATGCACACTCGGAGCTTCAGAATAGCGAGCCTCTGGCCTCGCTGCGTCGTTCCAGGATAGTGCGTGGCCTTCTCGAAGCTACGGCTGACGTAAACGCCCCGGCCAAGAGAGCCGTCTGTGGAGGGGATGAAGCCAAAGCGCTGGATGCGGCGGGCTGCCCTTAGAGTGGTGCCATGGTACATCATGCAGTGGTCCTCCTGGACTTTATTGCTCTCTGAGGCATGGTGAGGACCACTGACCTCTAAGGCCTTGTTCATGGTTGTCCCTGCAGGTGTTCCTATGAACAGGAGCTGTAATAGTGTTTTGGAGATGAAAAATGTGTTTTTCCCCTGACATTGGAGCATATTTTACCTCAAGAATCATTTTATGTATGCAGATTTGAGATTTTTTATGAAAGTAACCTTCTCACAAGATTCATCCTGAAAAGCATTCTGAAACTTCCGTGATTTCCTCTGCTACTGTATATACAGCTATAGGGCAAATTTAATGCACAAATGCCATTACATGTAGCTATTAGTATATTAATAGTGATAGACTTTCAATTCATATTGAGAAACTACTTGTGACGCTTGATGTAGTCAGTTTATACATCTAGGCTACATAAAGCATGATAAACAAAGACTTAGCAGGTGGCGAAGGATCGTTGAAGCCTGGAGTTGCTTCCAAAATGGCTATGTCCTCAGAAGTAGGCCTAGGCCTATTCTATTGCCTTCATTTTGGATAGGCTAATATCAGACTGTTGAACAGAGACACCAGGCAATACATTGGTTTGGGTGCTTCTGAGGAAGATAATAGACTAAGGTTATAGATAATAAGACTATCTGAACATAATTAAATAAGTTGTTACCATCAGCCTCACCACGTTAATATACGGTACACTGCTAATGGATCTATCTTGTCACAGCGATACTGTGTCACAGGCAGGCTATAGGCTACTTCATCTAACCACTTATTTCCATCCGTAGTCTTTTTTCTTACTATGACTGAAAGAAAGAGAAAAGCAAATGTTACCTGTTAGCAAAGTCGACAGCTTTGTGAAGAGTACGTTTTGACATCAACATGTGATTTTTGGCAGTGGGTTAGGCTTTGCACATGTTAACAGATGGGCTAGGCCTACTACAAAAAAGACGAAAACAACATTATAATTCCCACGACAGTAGGCTCATTGGAGACCAGTTGTCGATAATGTTGCGGTGTAAAATAATTAATAATGATAAAACAAATGTGTACAGGTTAGCTGAATTTGTCTTGAGCATGCGCAGGGCTAAATAATTTACCAGCCCTACCACGCAGTCGACTCCAGTTCCTGGACCTTGGTTGACGAAGCGAGGATGGCATACATAATTTGAACAGCTCAGAGGTAAACTCCAAACACTACCACTTAGAGAGCTGCCATGAGTGCAGGCGATTATGGTGTAAAATGTAGGAATGCAATAGTCTACTTTTGTGAATAATCGTTGCCCTTTAAACAAATGGGAAATATAAAGTGCGAATAGAGCATAGAGCCAGACTCGCATTCATACATTCCGTCGGGTTTCCAGGCTAACATAAAGCAGCCTATCTAAATGCATGGCAAATTCACCGTCACAGCAGAACTATAGACGCAAAAACACCTTGCAATTAAATTATAGGTAGCCTACAAACAATTTGGGGACAACTGTTACTTTTAAAATGTATTCCACTACAGATGCCCTACAATGATGGTTATTTTGGCACGTAGGCCTACTATTGATTAGGCTACTCAAAATGAAGAAGAAGTCTAAGTATTCTGAATTTGTTTATTTAGCCAAATAACAATGGACTGAATAAGATGGCATTCAACCAGAGCCAGACTAAGTGAAACAGGCCAGTGTTTAAAAGTACTGTAGCCTATGGATCAGGGAAAATTCTACTCATTTGTACTTGTGTCATTGTTTACATAATCACTAACACACACACACACACAGAGTGATGTATGCAAACATTATTCTTTATTCAGATATTGAGAGGAATCGCCTAATTAACCCATTCCTCTTCATGTTTCGACCTATTACTTGTGAGACAGAAATACTGCTTTGAGACCATAGATATGTCATAACCTGTTGTGATCCTATGGAGTAAACACGATATAAAAGGGATTGACACATCAGTAGTAATAATCATTATCCCTAGATTCTCCACTGGATTCCCTTGCACCAGCCTTTGTGAAAGCATCGCCACTTTCACCACAGCTGAAACCCTCTTTGTCACTGGCTTCGTCATCATCATCATCATCATCAGAGGATCTGTCATCGACATGATCTGGAGAGGCATCTTGTGCATTTACATATCCATAGTAGTGTGTGAACTCATCACCAGACACACCTCCTTCTCTAACACTATTCTCTTCCTCTCTGGATTCATGGCTACTGTTGTCGGTCTCATCATCATCATCATCATCATCTTCTTCCTCATCATCACTTTCTTCTTTATGATCTTCATCATAATCCTCATCATCCCCTTCTTCTTCATCATCATAGTTATCCCCTTCATCATCTTCATCTGTTGATTCATCATCATTGCTCTCTCGGTTGTTGCTTTGAACGGAGAGCACTCTGATTCTCTTAGGGTCCCAGACACAGTTCTCCTGACACCCACTTTTCACCATGCCACAGTTGGGCGGGACCCAGGCCGTGTCGTATCCTGCCTGGTGCCAGCTCTTCTGCAAGTGGTGGCCTTGCCTGTCAATCATTTTCACTCTGCCCACACGGACGCTCAGTTTGAGCACAGCTCGTTTCTGGCCTTTGGATCCCCTAGGGTAGCAGGCTGTCTTGGCAAAACTGCGGCTGACATAGACGCCAGGGCCAAGCATGCCATCCTCAGACCGAATGAAGCATAGTGGTTCCGTGGTACATGATGTACGTTGTCTCCCCCTTGTGGTCTGGACCCTTTTGAAGATTTTTACTAAATGTAGCTTTTCTGCTCATCTTTTGCTCCTCTGTCCTCTGTTATTCATGAAGGAGACATTTATACACCTCAGGTTCAAGTTTAGTTTATTGCAATTTGACAACCATTGCCAAGTAAGAAAGACATACATACATTAGATTAATAAATAGACATTTTCTGAGATCAGTGTCTGATGGGTCTGAGGATAGGCAAGGGAAGGACGGAAGAGTTTAAATAGTTTTTACACAGTTGTCAGAATCAGAAAATGGTCACTGATAAACATATGATCAGTGAATGCAAATTACGTGTAATTGGGCTGCCAGGTTGTTCTTGATCAGTGCCTCTATTCTTATTCCACTGAAGCTACAACTAGGTTAGGTAATCTCAGCTTTACAGAATTCCTTTTTTACTCAGTCACAAAAGAAACGGACTCATGCATATCAAAACTATTACATATAGTACATGTATATGAATATAGTCTGGTAGTCACTAGTTATTATGCTCTTTTAAACATACCAAACATGTCTCCAAACCTCATCAGTATTTAATTAATAGTACCTTGGGTGCACAGAATTCAAGTTTAGATGTCCTTAGATGTAGATTTGTTGAAAAGGGTGTTATGAAAAATAAAACTACCTTTTGATTTCTTTAAGTCCCTACAATTGAAACTTCCTTGGTGACGCATGAAACCGAGTGGTTGTAAATGTGTCTAAACCATCATTACAAATTCTTTGACTATATAAAACATAGATTTGTTGAGCTTTTACCAGTGAAAAAGCATTCTCTGATAATAAGGGAAACATCATAAAGCAAATCTCACCTCTCGATTTCACCGTCACAAGTGACTAAGTGCTGATTTTATTCTTTCACTTTCGTTTCAGCAGAAGAGCAGAAAGGTGGTGTCAATAAGCACTATGTGGCTCACTGGTTTTGTGTGGTGCGCTCAAGTTATTCAAGTCGGATTAGAAGATTCAGTAAGAACAGTAAAAATGAAGCATCCAAAAAGTTCTCTATACTGGCATAAAGGATGACTTTCATTTCTCTCCTCTTAGCTCTGATGTTGAATCAAAATCACAAGTTTAGCCATTTCCACTTACCTGATAGATTTTTTATGCCAGGGTCATTTGATGGCTCTGGTACGACCATGTGCGAGATGCAGCCCAAGCTTATACTCAGTTATGGAGATGACTGTTGCTTTATCTCTCCATGGCATCTCTGTGTTAGGCAGCATATTATCTGTGTTTGCTGATTCATGGGTTTCCCCTGATGAGAAGTATTGTAATCACTTTACCTGGATTGCCAAAGTGTGTGGCATTTGTTGGTACAGAAAGATTACTGTACCAATACCAAAGTGAATAAATGCATGACAAAGACCTCAAAAGAATGCATAATTCATCACAAGGATCTGTTAATTTTGTGCAGTGCTGGCTCTGTCAGCATAGATGATTACTTGTTATCTATTGCCATCAAATGGTAGAATACTGCCACTACATCAGAAACATTTCAAGATGCACTAGTAATTCTTGTATTGACACCTGTGCAAGTGTGAACCAGTAGCTGTCATCCCTTGCCAAAACCACAAGGTGTTATTCTGAGATATGCAATCTGTCAGAATGCAACCTGTCCTCATTTAAAACCTGACAAATGCTCAAATTGGAGTCTGTGTAGTAAGTAGATTTTAGAGTGTGTTAAACAAAATATCCATCAGGTCGGGGCTAAACAATCCGAGTGACTTCACGCCAATTGATTTCCTATTCTGAAACCCAAACGGAAATGGAAAAATGTTGCTTGTGCTTGATAACTTAATAATTAAAAACGGGCTTCTGTTAACTTGTGCTTATAACATATTAAAAATGGGGATTCTTTTGTGCTTGTAATAACATATTAAAAATGAAGCTTCTTTTAATTTGTGCTTGTTATAACATATTAAAATGGGGCTTCTTTTGTGCTTGTAATAACATATTAAAAATGGGGCTTCTTTTAACTTGTGCTTGTAATAACATATTAAAAATGGGAGAAGAACCATTATCCATTTAAATTGAGTTGTGTTTTAGTTCCTTACTGTGGATTTTCATATAGTGAGTGAAACAGAAATTTTAGACATACACAGAAAAGTTGTTAAATACCTTGCGCTATAGGAAGGGGATTTCTCACAGTGGACAACCAAGCCTATGAATAATTGGCTTGTGGCAGTCGCAAATGCGCCGCATGTCGTACACAGGATCTGTAAAGGCCTTCCAATCACGGTACAACATCCTAGGCCAATCAACAACTAAGCTTAAATACTTAAATTATGCAAAAGGGTGTGATACAACAACAGCAAATGGGCTAGCAAATGCACCATGCTGTACCTGGGATCCGTAAAGGCCCTCCTTCATGGCACAACATGCGTTACCCACAGCCTGAGTACAACAGCATTTCAGCCTCTTTTATAAGCTCTATTTCATGACAGAACATGCCTTGTTTTTCGTTGTGAATTTTGGTTTCAGAATAGGAGATCGATTGTCACAAAGTACACAGATTCCAAATCTACCCATATTTGGTTAAATCTGCCCTTGTTAGGAGTTCATATTTTTGTTACTTAGCCAATGTTCCCGGGTCTGGTGGACCCACCGCATTATTAGGTTTTTAAATCAATACAGCCATAACAATTTATGTAAAAATACTTAACTTTAGCTCAAATACCAATTATGGTTAATATTTGCCATTTACCCCTGTGAGATCACATTTATGAATATGTAATATGTGTGTTTATGTTCTTCACAGAAAATGAGCAAAGGCCAAGAGTTTGAAAAAATAATAAATAGCATCATTTTTCTTTTAGCAAACATTGAAGACTGGTCCCACAGACCTGAACACCTTACAAAGGCTATTTTCTGGTTCTTTTCAAAATAATACTTACATATAATAATATAAAAAAATAATACATTGTAATGGAACATTAAAGTAAATCTTCCGCCATTTGTCCTTGATGGATCACATCCCAAGCCTGACTGCAGTACTGTAATACAGCAAATGCCCATTTCATGATTCTCACCACTCGTGGAACTGTGCATGGCTTGATCTATCAACTTCAATCAGGGACGTGCACAGAACTTTTGAGGGGCAGTTGTTCTGACCTGAAAAAAGGGCACCCCCCCCCCCCAAAAAAAAAAAAAACACAACAAAAAAAAACAACTCACGGGCTATATAAAGGACTGACAATAACAGGGTCTTTATTAGAATATATATACACAAAGAAGTAACACTGAAATACAGCACTAAATCACCTTACAGTAACTACTACTAATAGTAATAAAATCCCTACATCAATATCCCTATCAATATCCTATCTGGCTCTCTGAATGCAGCTGATGCACTGGGTTCATCATCTGTCCAATTACATATTATTGTTATTGCCATTATCATTATTATTTTAATGCCCACTAGTGGTATTTATGTTCTGCTCAGGCAAGATCTTTGAAATGACATGAAATGAACTAAAATAGCCTATGGTTTTTTAGATTACAATTATTTAGCATGCAGCTCTTTAACCCTGTACTTTCTAGCATGGTCCTCTCACCTCATATTTGGTGATCATCACTTAGGCCTACCTGCCCTATGTGCCTCCTCCTGGTCCACATTTTCCTTACATAGTCTGGAGGCTTGTGACTGCTCCTCATCTTAAAAGTTGTATCAGCGATAGCGGGAATACGTCACTTCTGTTGATGTTCAAACAAAACAGATCAGGGTCTGAAATCGATGATACAACCTTTAAATGTAATGTAATTATGAAACATTGCCATTAGTAGGCTAAAATATGAGTGATTAATTAATCAATTCGCCTACACAGTGTCATGTCATCTTTATCACAGTGCAAAGTCTCTGTCTCAACTGCTGGTTGGCTTTTTCGCAGCCAACTCTGCAGTGATGTGCTGCCCTTTGCTGCCTCCCTGAATTGTCTCTCCCTCCCCTGAATCCACCTCTCAGTGGGCATCTTGGCTTCAAACAATACCCAAAGGCATTTAACCATTTTGAATAAAATAATTAATGTGAAATTTGAGAAACTAACTATCAGCAGCAGACATGTAGATTAGTTTGCCTAATGCCTAGGCTATGTGATAACGGGCTGCTTGTCTGCAAGCTATCTGTTTGATTATTTAGGCTAAACGTGGCAAACTCAGCCTGGATTTATGAAGATTTTAATTCATTTCATAAAACTTGATGATGATCGTTCATTTGTTATACATCACAAACTCACCTTTTCCGACAACGTCACCGTTTCCGACAACGAGGAAGTAGATGACCACAGTGATGCAAAGATTTAATATAGAAGGTTTAAAGGATAATTCCGGTATTTAGCACTTTGAATCCCTTTTCTGGTTTGTTTTGGATGAACTAGAGTGATGGAAACCGAAATTATGACGATGGGTCCTGTCTCGACTTTCTGACTCGTTTTGAATCGCCTTTGACTGGCTGGCTATGGGCATGCACAAACATGTCCTTAAAACAACCCTTAACGTTCATTTTTAAAACTGTGCAACTCACCGAGTGGCTATGGACGTTCGTTGATGTTCCAAAACAAGTACAGTGGGCATTACTTCAAATTGGCCAGCTTCCCTCGCGGTCCGCGCGTAACATCACGCGGGATCACGCGACTTTAATTTGTATTTTTCCAGTGACGCTGCAATGACGCTGCAACAACCCAAACAACCGGCAGATGTCTCTTGTGAGCAGGGTGTCTCGTAAAAAGAAATGGAGCCTGGAAAACTCTACACAGACTTCACTACAGACTTTAGCAGACTGGCTTAGAAATAATTTAATAGCCAGAAATATGCCTGCCCTGCCCTAATAAAGAAATATTTGGTTAACTGCGAGTGAATCCCGTTTGCAGCCATAGAAGAAACGCAGGACAAATTAAACATTCCGGTTTTCTCCGAGTGCAACGATGATAGACATCATTTGGACAAAATATAGAGTATATTAACCTCTGTTGCTCAGCCAAATGCCTTCCTGTTACGTCCTGTTATCACGGAGTTACAGGCGATACATTTTTGATGGTCACAAGGCGGTTTATTTTTTTGATTATTAAAGAGTGTTTTTCATTTAAAGGTTTGACTTCGTGCTTATTCAGTAGAGCATTTAGTGCTCTCCCCAATCCCAGACGTTCACATTGCATGTTTGTTTGTAATGGATGCAACTGCGAGATACGCGCTTGACGGCAATGAGTTGTTAACAGACATGAACCAAGACATATAGCCCAGCAGCAATCTATCTAAAATAACACATACTTGAAGTACCATTCATGATATGTCGTGGGAAGTTTACATAATTTAAGCTGTAGGATGTTTCATTCGTCCCCCATGCTGTTTCATCAGCCAGGAGGGACGAATGAAACAAAACACACGTTCGACTTCTCCTTAAATAACTCTTGAACGGTTTTGTTCAGAGCTACATGCAACTACACTGTATACATGCAACTGTATTTGACAAAGGACAGATGTATGTTGCTAGTGACAAAATATTAACTTTTAGTGTTTTACGATGTCTTTGTCATGGGGAAGTGTTTTTCCCCATGCATTTATTCTAGGCTATTGTTAGTGACTGCCGCGAGAGAAGCGGGTTCTGTGTTGCGTTCATTTCAGTGACTGACGCGAGAGAAGCGGGGTCTGTGTTGTGTTGCGTTGCGTTCATTTATTTTCATTGGGCATGCCCTGCCGTGCCGTCCACATCTCTTTAGTACAGCAGCAGCAACTTTTGAACTTTTAAGTGGTGTTCAATGGTGTTGCTAAGTAGGCCGAGTTAGGCCTATAGGCCTAAATCAACATTGAATTAGTTATTGGATGATATTAAAAAGAATCTGAATTATTTGTGGTTGAGCTCAACTTGGTGATCAAAAAGTTTTGGATTTTATGTTGACCGCGACTTCAGGGCATTGTTACGTTGTGTCAGTGTAAAGTTATCGGAACTCCCCCTATTACCGTCCCGTATTTCTGCCATCTGCCACAATAGGTGTATCTAAATTAGCTATGTACCAAAAATTACATTTTACCGTGAGCTGTAAACAGTGTTGTAAGGCTGCGTGTACACAACCGCTTGGAGCTCCAGTGGAATTTTAATTTCATGACGAGAATTCTCGGTCTAACCGTTCATGTGCCGTTGAAACGGCGTAAAAAGGGCGACCCATCAGGCCAGCACTATAACTCTGAGCGTGGTAAACAAAATCGGATATTTCAGGCAGTAAATGCTCCCGTTAAGAAACAATCCCGATTTTGTTCAAATCTACACACCTATAGCTACTGAAAAATGTAAGGTTAATTTAGCAAATGTTATTTTGAAGTGTTAAAAAACATCGTTGTTCTGAACAAATGAATTTCTGAACAAAAGTGCTGATAATTGGGGGTGTTACAATAGCTAGCCTAGTCTAACCAAATATTTGTCTTACAAATCTAAACCACAGGCTCACGTTAATCTAATGGGCTTTGAGACATCTGTTTTGTCTTGTGACAAAGTCTCCTGGTTCAGATGTTTCCAGTTTCATAGAAACGAGGGTGTTACATTTGCAGTAGCCTAACTACAAAATCCAACCTAATAACGACCCCCACTCACTTGGGTTAGGTGGAAGGTGTTACAGTGTTTGCCTCCAGGGGTCATGTTAACCCATTCCATGTGCACACATGTGTATAAACTGATACACACGCACACACATACATTCACAGTAATCATACGTATGACACATACTCACACAGTAGACATATGTACGCATGCATGTACATGCACAAACACACATACGCAGGCAAACACACAAGCACGCACACACACACACACATGAACGTGTACACGCACACATTTCAAGAATTTCTCAGAATTATGAACAGGCAAGATGGGGGTGGGGTTGTATAAAATGAATTTTACATGTGAAATCTATGAACTAATCATGTTTTGGTACTTGTTGTCTAACAGATACCAGTGAGAATTGAGTGTGGATAATGCATAAGACAGTTAGAATCATATAGGCCTTTCAGCGTGATTTATTTTTGTGGAAAAAATGTGCTGGACTGGGCGGCGGTCATATTTTGTACCGCTCTGCGGTACATCTAGTTAAATGTAATGTTAGTTGTAAACAAATGGGCTACTTGGTGAGGCTTGGCCTCAACGATGCGCTCGTGCCTTAGATGGCAAGAAAAATCTTCACAATATAGGCCTATTAACTCATTGAGTGCCAAAAACTTTGCTGGCAACACTTCTCAGGTGCTGAAGGGGGAAATGAAAAAGTCGAAGAAAAAGATATTGCAGCAGGTGCGTTTTCGCCAGACAACGCTGGATGAGTCCACCTTTCTACTAAGACAAGATGACTCTGACCACGACAGGTCAGAAACATTACAAGGAGTGACTAAACACCGTGCTGAGAAGGGAGTTCCATCTCCACCACGAGCCGGGCCTAGCGGAGTGGGTGGTAGGCCGAGTCGCGCTTGCAAGTGGGCACGTCCTTGCCAGAGTGCCGAATATGTCGGTGATAGTGACTCATAAAAGACGCAATATCTCCATTTCTAGAAAAAAAAAACAGGGATTTTGATGAAAACTAGCCACTGTTTAGCTTGGGATTTCTCAGGAACAGAGGCGTGTAGAAATACACGGTTTGCACCCACTGAAGTCTTACCTTTCTCACCTTCCCACCCAGGGTCGGACTGGGAACAAAATTCGGCCCTGGCAATTTTCTCCTGGACCGGCCCACCACTGGACCGACGACCCCCCCCCCACAAAAAAATTGCTGATTCCCCCCATAAATAACAAACACCCAGTAGGCCTATTATGCCGTAGCCACATTTCATAAACTGAACCCAAACATTAAACATTTAGATTTTAGATCTATAGCCTATAATCACAATAACACGGGGGTCCGGTGGTGTCTCTCCGGGATTTTTTTAAAATTCTGGTTGCTAATCACACCATTTTAAAGTGATTTGAGAAGGACAGGATTCAGGGATAGGCAAGACAGTCTCATATTCTGTCTGTCTCACGTCATGTTACCCCATGCATTAAACCACGTCACTGCTTGACTAAAAAATATAGGCTACTGAACATGGACATCGTCATAGTTGACAGAAATTAAGTTTTTTGCCAACATGTTGTAGAAACACAACCACAGCCTTAATTTGGTGCAAATCTCCTTTACTTTGGTTATAGTCCGCGATTCACATTAACTGTAGGCTATCACCACAAGTGTATAGCCTACTAAACTTTTTTGCCCAAGTTTGTGTGCCGTCATCACATTTTGCAAAATTAGGCTACCTTCGTTACTAACCTACCAGTTGATGGCCTACTTTTTACCTGCATCGACTCGCGAATCGCGATTGATTGTGCATTTAATGTAAAACTCGGTGGAGAGACTTCACTTTCCAAGTTTCACTTTCACTGTCGTTGTGAGCTAAAAGGCTAGGCCTACTATATGGGAAATACTTTGAAGTTCCTTTTGAGTAGGATTAGCTCCAAAAATGAATGGATTTTTTTTAACCTGTGCTACACTTTTCCACCAAGTTGTGCGAAAATGGTAGACTACCCGTAGTTTTTTTTATGTTGACAGAACCGCACTACAGTAGCCTACATGGTGCAGTAAATGGAAGCTCTTGGTAGCGCGTGCAACTAACATCTATAAAAACTATATTTATGGAATAAAACTAGACCTGGTTGCTGTTTATGGTTAAACTGTGATGATGTGAACACCAGCCAGCGGAGGGCACCTACTAGGCTACCATGCACTCGTAGGCTATATTTCCCCACAAACCTAGCGGCTGCTTGGACAAATCCACTTGAGGGGTGGGGGCAGGGGGGTGCGATCGTAACACACACTGAATCTGTCATGAAAGAGGCCAAAATGATTGACCTGTCACCCCCCAAGCCAAATGGATGCAACTGCATTTATAGGCTAGGCCTATGCCTACATGACGGGCCGCAAATAGGCCTAGTCTAAATAACTTTAAAAAAATAAATAAAAGAAAATTCCCGGAGGTCACCGGCCCACATGTGGACCGGCCCACCGGGCATTTGCCCGGTTGTACAGATTACCAGTCCGAGCCTGTTCCCACCTCTGTGATGGCTTAAAAGAAGTCGAGAGGACTCCTAACTCACAGACCTATTCACAAACCGTTTTTTGTGGCATTTCGCTATGTTTTGAAATCCTATGCGGCTACAGGAGCTTCCAATCGTGAGGAAGCAATTTTGCAATGTACTGTAGGCATAACTAACATTCAATAACGCCACCAACAACAACCAAAACTAGGCTACTCATTGTCAACATGTAAATTTAATGTAACGTTATTGTGAATCAAATTAAAATGTTCTCCTCTTCGCAGACGTAGGCATACTGTAGGCATAGTAACAGTTTAATTTAATAATGTTACAAAGATACTACATCAATCCGTATGTTTCATTAGGCTACTAGGCTATCTGTTTTGCCTTACTCTTGATTCATTTAGGCTAGGACTTTTTATTCAGTTATTCATCATCTTCTGTCCATTCTCAGACCTGTCATCTGTAAGGGAGGTGTTTGGAATCATTCCCGCGTTACAATCATCAGCCAGTCAAGGTGGTCACTTCAGTCAAGCACGTGCATGAGTAATTTCGTCATCCATAGCAACGAAGACTCATTCTTAGTTTAGGAGTTGTCATTTTTCCTTACTAAGAGTAAGTCTGAAAAGCTTTGTGAATAACTTAATAAGAGAAACTCCTAGCTAAAATCTTTTATTGCTATTTAGGAGTACTCCTAGTGGTAAGATAAAAGGCTTTGTGAAAATGGCCCCTGGTGTCTAACCCAATGCATAGCCCATTTACACAAAATAATGGTCGATAATATTACTGATGATCATTCTTATTTAAGAACATGCAGTGCGCTTAGAGCACCACAAACATCTTGCTCGTAAAAAATCATCATTCCGCACATTGTGGCGGGTCTGTTATTTAGCCTACTTACTGTAGGCTGCGCAAACCACAGGCCTTTATTTTGGGCAAGCCTGCATACGAGGCAGGCCTTCTGTTGCAGAATTTTATTATATAAAGCCTGCGCTAACAGTAATCCTCCTGCCCCCGCTACCACAGCTGTGGATAGTGTGGCATGCTCACATGTTATGTCTCCATCTTGCAAACTTGACTAGGCCTATAGCGCAACCATTTACGTCTTCAAAAAATAACAACTTGCTAGACATGCCTTCATAGCTTTGGGCTTCATTCAGCATTTTGTTCTTCCACTGGAAATGACTGCCTGCTGCATCCTTTCTGTTTTTTATTGTTTAGAAAACGTTTGACGTCTTGAGTTAATGCATTAAACATTGTTTGCTGGTAACCCGCCACAAATAGCCTACAGATTCTTGCGTGCGTATTCTCTATTCTCTCCAAAATGTGCCCGTTCTATAGGCTGGCCAAGTGCGTAATTCTGTGGCATAAAGCAGATGTATTTGTTTATTGTACAGAAAAATAAAAATAACTTGTCAAGCAGTCAATTGAATACATTGCAGTCAAGAAGAAGGGCAAATTAATTTACGAAACCAAAACGTGGGTCATAGTTGTCTAAGCCTCTATTGCGTAGCCTGTTTAGTATTAAATAGTATTAAATCGCCAACAACATTGTTTTCTGCAGAAGCCTACCCTAGGCTACAGATTAGTTCTGAACAGTTATTTCTCTACTGGCTCAATTATCAAAAAGGTGCTTTCATCCTCAAATTAAACAGGTAGTTCCGTAGAGAGACGTTAGAATAAATTAGCGTTTGCGATTGACAAAGTTCTGATAAGAAGGCTATAACACTAACTTTGCAAAGTTAACTTGAATGCATCAATTTTGAACAAAGTTGTGTAGGCTACACCGCGCCAGTTGTAGTCTGCATGAACAGTTCTTGCACAAGACACTGTTTTGATTTGCGTAGGGGAGGTGCGGGCTGAAGCCAACCTGTTTGGGGGAGAGCGGTGCAAGGAGAGAATGCGTGCTCTGTCCTGCGCATATCTCTACCATAAAATAATGTGTCTAGGCTAATCTATATTTTCAATAAGCAAGCACTGCATGCCTATGGAAACAATAAGTCAATATATTAGAGATATCAAGAATAACGCAGGAATGGGCGTTACAGTTATTCAGTAACTGTAATGAATTACTAAAATTTGAATTGTACACGTTACACCCCCAGCACTGACAATAATGTAGACAGCAAATTAAGATATTTTTTCGTTTTGTGGAGCGGCACCGGTACCACTGTGTAGCCAAGCCTTATGCCATAGGCTACCCAAGTAGCCTAAATCGAGGTAATGTTTAATTATGCATGATTTATTTTGTTATTGAATTCGTAGGCTGGGATTTTTCTCGGCAACAATTATGTTTAAAGGTAGCCTCCTGCTTTTTCAGAAGGGGCGGCAGGCAGGCTACTGACAGAGCGATGTACAGTGGCAGAGCGACGCACAGTGGCTGAAAGTGGTACTAAAGTTTCACGCAGCTTCACGCCGCGTAATGCGCGACTGAAGTGGCCAATTCAAACTAATGCCCACTGTAGCGTAGCGAAATACAGTTTCTGTTGTGTTTTATTTGTCATTTTGTAAAATCCCATTGTTACGAGGCGGTCTTGGCCCAAGCTCTTCGTTGTCTAGGGTATGTTAACTACAACTAAAGCCTTCCGCAATTGCAACCCAAACTAAGCAAAACAAACACAAAAAGACCTAACTGCTCCCTACACACTAACCCTATGTGTGGTGTGCAGAGCTTGGTAGTAGGTCCTATCCATGTGTGCATGCGTGTGTGTGTGTCAGCTTGGCAGGAGCCTCAGAGAGCGGTCAACATACCTGTGGTGTACTGGCACTCCCTGCCCGGTACTCCTCTGTGTAGCTGGATCAACCCAAGTTTTTCTTTATCTTTAAAGTGGTGTAAAATCCAAAAGTAATCCAACGCAAAAGGTTGTCCTAATGCCACAGTTCATGTGGCTACAAACGGAAAGGGAGAACTTTGGCCGTGCTCCTCCAGCAGGCCTCAAAACCCAATTGTGTCTATGTCTCCTGATTGAGAGGACAGGTGTAATTTACCAATTAGCCATAGGTAGTGACATCACTGAAGCCCCGCCTGTAAGTCAGTGCTTGCCCTACCATATGACCCTAACCTGTCCTAACATCCCATTGATTTCTGTTGGAAGACTCATTGCTCCTTGATATCACTGCGGAAAGGGGGTCTGTTTACGTTTGTAGTCTTTCCCCCGCGAGACCTTCTTTTACTGTCTATGTTTCAGACTCAAATATTGAGCGGAAGTTTATACAGGGTTGTGAGGTGTCTGAAAAAATAATTCCACAATAGCAAATAACATGGATTGAAATCATACATTGCACTGATATATTTGTGCTGTTCTGTTGTTAATTTAGGAGTAGGGAGACCTCTAGTGGTCAAATGCACTTGCAGTAACGTTATTTTGTGCCTGCGGTGTTTCCGTAGTTAGTTCAGAACGACATTGATGAGTTACTCAGACACGTTTTTTACTACTCAGTTTTACATGGCCAGAAAACATTTGCCTGTAAGTATTTTCTCAGTTTTATGATTCCTAGTTGCAATGAAAAAGTTCCTCTTGTGTGGAACTTTGTCTATGGACTTTAGTTCGTTTTGAATGATTACTTTTGTCTAACATGCTAATTGTTTACAACCCAATGGAATTCACCATACATATTAGCCTTAAGCTAACCCATCCATTTGTATTAAAAGCGTGTAATGTTACGTGATTGTGTACATATTTGCTGTATTCTGAACATATAACTAAGCTATATTTTGTATGTATGCTTAGTTTTACAGTGTTTCCAAGTAAAACATTTAAAAGGAACATCAGCGTCATTCTTGGGGAAACTGTTGTCTGTCTGCCCAGCAAATGTAACCGTCTAACCACCTCACACACGAGCGGGGGCAGAACAGTAAAAAGGCAACTCTTCCAACGGCCAATAATCGTTCTGTAAGTAGAAAACAAAACAATCTTCACCACACAAAGAAACGAAGAAATGGATTTTGAAGAATTAGAGACACGGTCACAAATATCCAACTGTTCAAGAACAAGCAAACGCTCTGTAGCTAATTCCCTCGCTTTAAAAGCACGGGCTAAAGCAGAAGCTGCGCGCGCTGAGCTGGCGTTTGCTAAGCGAGAGGCTGAGCTATTAAAACAACAAGCTATACTACACGCCAGTTTGCATGAACTGAAACTAGAAAAGGCTGCGGCAGCCGCAATTGCAGAAGCTGAAATGCTAGAAGCAGCTGCCGAAGATGATTATGAACTGTTAAGCCCACTTCAGCCAATTAAAGCCAACATGCTTTCTCAGACCCCATCTGAACTTAATGGTGAAAGTGCTACTGCCCAGACCCCTGTTCAACATCCAGGCCATCAGTCCTATCAGAGTGGAAGAACAATCAATACATTAGTCACAGTCTCACCTCCCGATGCAAAGCCACCTACAACTCCACACACACCAGTGTGCCAATCTAACATGGACAGCGGTGAAGTGAAGAGCTGTGAGAACCAAGGGGATACAACATCGAGTGAAATCAGTGACTATGAGTTCCTCGAATTGGCTCGACAACGCTCGTCCAGAGGAGAAGCTACCTGGAATTCGAATCCGGTCACTAGCACTGTAAATGCACAAAGACAACCACACAGCTATAGAGAACTTCCCCACAACATTAAACCCATCAGCGATGATTACAAGCCTCCCTTGCCATATCAAGCGCATCCACTCCCTATGTATGACACGAGCCAATACAGTACTGCAGCTACAACAGATTTAGGCAAGTACCTGATGCGACGTGAGCTGGTGAGTTCAGGCCTGCTAAAGTTTGATGATAAGCCAGAGAATTACTGGGCCTGGAAAGCATCTTTCCTCAGTTCTACTGATGACTTAAAACTCTCTGCTAGAGAGGAGCTTGATCTGCTATGTAAATGGCTAGGTCCATCATCGTCTGAGCAAGCTAAAAGAATTAGAGCAGTACATATTCATAATGCACCAACAGGCCTCGAGATGTTGTGGCAAAGATTGGAAGATGTTTATGGCTCACCTGAGGTCATCGAAAACGCCCTCCTCAAAAAAGTTGAAGATTTCCCCAAAATCTCAGCCAAAGACAACCACAAACTAAGAGAGCTTGGAGACACTCTCATGGAACTAGAAGCAGCTAGGGCCGACGGGTACTTACCTGGCCTGTCGTATCTCAACACCTCCCGTGGAGTCAGCCCGATTGTCCAGAAACTACCGCACAACCTACAAGAAAAGTGGATTACTGTAGGATCACGTTACAAAGAACAACACAAGGTGCCCTACCCTCCATTTGTAGTCTTCGTGAACTTCGTCATTGAACAAGCAAAAACGCGCAATGACCCCAGCTTTGCCAGCATAACGGGAGCATGGTGTGCCATCAAGACAGAAAAAAGTGTTTTCCAGGCATCCAGTCATCACGCGAGAACATCAGTTGCTGTAAGAAAGACTGAAGTCTCAACAAGTAGTGGTGACAGCACAACAACAATTAGCAGAGATGATGATCCTGACAAACAGTGCCCGCTACATAACAAGCCTCATCCACTGAGAAAGTGCCGCAGCTTCAGAAATAAAACATTGGATGAAAGAAAAGCTTATCTGAAAGAAAAGCACATCTGTTTCAGGTGCTGTGCGTCATCTAACCATCTTGCCAAAGACTGTGACAAGCCTGTGGAGTGCAAAGAGTGCAACAGCAACAGACACCCGTCAGCGCTACATCCTGGGCCCGCCCCATGGAAAACTGATGCCCATGTGAGTACTACAGATCATGGCGGGGAGCGGCAGCAGCTGGAGGTTGTTCCATCGGTGACGTCCAAATGCACTGAAATCTGTGGGAGTGTGAACACTTCAAAATCATGTTCCAAGATCTGTCTCGTCCTGGTGTATCCTGCAGGGCAAAGAGACCAAGCTATGAAGACCTATGCTGTTCTTGACGAGCAAAGCAACAAGTCACTTGGCAGAACAGAATTCTTTGAACATTTTGGGGTCAAAGGAGCAGGAGCGAGATACACTCTGAAGACATGCTCAGGGGTGGTTGAGACTGCCGGGCGACGCGCCAGTAACTTCATTGTGGAATCATTAGACGGTAATGCCCACATTCCCTTGCCTACTCTGATTGAGTGTGACATGCTACCAGAAGACAGGTCTGAAATACCATCACCAGAGGTAGCCAGACATCATCCTCATCTCAAGCACCTTACAGACAAAATCCCAGCCCTGGACCCAGATGCGTCAATCTTACTTCTCCTTGGACGGGACTTAATCCAGGTGCATAAAGTACGAGAACAATGTAATGGGCTTCCCAATGCACCGTTTGCCCAGCGACTCGATCTTGGATGGGTGATAATAGGAGATGTGTGTCTGGGAAGAACACACAAAGCCGCCAGTGTCAGCGTCTTCAGGACCAGTGTGCTAACGAGCGGGCGCCATTCCATCCTGAGCCCATGCACCAGCAGGTTAGTAGTAAAAGAGAAGATTGATAAACCTGTGCCACCCCACATGTCCCCAGGTGTTTCTTATGTAGCCAGTGTCAGCTATGAGGTAGACCGCTTGGGCAGAAATGTGTTTCAAAGAACGCAGCATGACGACAAGCTTGGCATGTCCATCGAAGATGAGCTGTTCCTTGACCTCATGGACAAAGAGGTCTACATGGACGAAGCAAATTGCTGGGTAGCACCTCTCCCTTTCAGGTCAAACAGGCCGCGTCTACCCAACAACAGACGACATGCTGTCAACCGTCTCACGTCCCTACTCCGCATGCTAGAAAAGAAACAAGGCATGAAAGAACACTTCTTCAGTTTCATGCAAGCAATGTTCAATTCCGATCAAGCAGAACCCGCCCCAGCGCTGACTGCAGAACAGGAACGTTGGTACCTACCAATATTCGGTGTCTATCACCCACAGAAAAAAGACCAAATACGTGTGGTGTTCGATTCCAGCGCCAAGCACGAGGGCCTCTCTCTCAATGATGTCCTTCTTAAAGGGCCTGACATGAACAACACACTGCTGGGAGTCCTCATGCGTTTCCGCAAAGAGCCTGTAGCGGTTTCGGCTGATGTCCAACAGATGTTCTACTGCTTCATCGTCCGTGAAGACCATCGCGATTTCCTGAGGTTTCTGTGGTTTGAAGACAACAACCCAAGCAAGCAGATCACTGAATACCGCATGAAAGTGCATGTTTTTGGGAACTCTCCTTCCCCTGCGGTAGCCATTTACGGCCTGAGAAGAGCGGCCCTGCATGGAGAAAAAGAACATGGTGCTGAACCTAAGCAATTCGTCATGAGAAACTTCTATGTTGATGATGGGCTCACCTCATTCCCTACTGACGACGAAGCCATCTCCATCCTGAAAAGAATAAAAGAAATGTTAGCTGAGTCAAGCATCAAATTACACAAAATAGCCTCTAATAGCCGTGCAGTGATGGATGCCTTTCCTCCTGAAGAGAGAGCCAAAAACCTGGTGGATTTGGAGCTAACTGTAGATCCCTTACCACAGCACCGCAGTCTAGGACTTACCTGGAATTTACAGTCTGACACATTCACCTTCAGTGTGTCCAGAGAGAAGAAGCCATTCACTAGGAGGGGAATCTTGTCCACAGTTAATGGCCTTTATGATCCCCTAGGATATGTGGCACCTGTAACAATCCAAGGAAAGGCCTTAGTCAGAGAGCTGTCCGCTGAACAAACTGAATGGGATGCACCTTTACCAGCACTGAAAGAGGAACGGTGGAGACTATGGACAGACTCACTCTCTGAACTTGAGCAGCTTCAGATAGAAAGACCCTATGTGCCTGTCTCTCTGCGCTCCACAAAATGTAGAGAAGTCTGTGTCTTCTCTGACGCCTCCACCATGGCAATATCAGCAGTGGCCTACCTCAAAGCAACAGACCAAGGAGGTCACACTCACATTGGATTCCTCATGGGCAAGTCAAAGCTGGCTCCACATCCCCCACACACTGTTCCACGGCTAGAGCTTTGTGCTGCTGTCATGGCTGTTGAATTGGCAGACTTAATTACAGATGAATTGGACACAGACATCCACAAAGTTACATTCTACACAGACAGCCGGATCGTATTGGGCTATATCAACAACACAAGCAGAAGGTTTATGTATATGTGGCCAACAGAGTCGCTCGCATCAGGAAGTCCACAAACCCGGAACAGTGGCGCTTTGTCAGTACAGAACACAACCCTGCAGATCATGGGACCCGCTCAGTGCCAGCAGCCATGTTGAAAGATACCATCTGGCTTAAGGGCCCAGCTTTCTTGTCCAGAGACACCTGCTCACAGCCAGAGACATTTGAACTCATAGACCCTGACGCAGACATTGACATACGCCCACAGGTCAAAGCTTTCATAACCAAAACCTCCGACGGTGAGCTGGGGTCTCATCGTTTCGAACGATTCTCCAGTTGGAAGGCACTCAGTCGAGCCATGGCCAAGCTCATACATAAGGTCAGGTCTTGCACAAAAAGCCAGCCCAGCAAGATAGAGGAGTTGACACAAGCAAAACTAGTGCTCATCAGAAATGCTCAACACAATGTGTTTGCTAAGGAGATGGAAAGCCTTTCCAAAGGAGGTACCGTCTCTAAGTCCAGTCCTCTGAGGAAACTGAGTCCCATTGTGGATACGGATGGCCTACTAAGAGTTGGAGGGCGCATCACCTTGGCGGGCGTACCCTGGGAGGAGAAACATCCAATCATAGTCCCCAAGAAGCATCACATAGCTACCTTATTGGTGAGGCACTATCATGAACAGGTCGCACATCAGGGCAGGCATCTTACAGAAGGCGCTGTGCGCTCTGCTGGACTGTGGCTGATTGGAGGCAAGAGGTTAGTGTCAAGCATCTTACGTAAATGTGTAACCTGTAACAAGCTGAGAGGAAGAATGGAAGAACAAAAAATGTCAAACTTACCTGCTGAACGACTCAACCCAGGTCCTCCGTTCACAAATGTAGGTGTTGATGTGTTTGGTCCATGGACCATAAGCTCAAGACGAACCCGAGGTGGCATTGCAGAGAATAAACGCTGGGCAGTCATGTTCACTTGCCTGGTTACAAGAGCTGTGCATATCGAAGTGATCGAGTCTCTGTCATCCTCAAGCTTTATAAATGCATTGAGAAGATTCACAGCTGTTCGTGGCCCTGTGCGCCTCTTCCGTTCTGACCAAGGGACAAACTTTGTCGGGGCATGCAAGGAACTTCAAATAAAATCTGAAGACCATGAACTGACCGCTTACCTGCAAGACCAAGGCAGCACTTGGATGTTCAACCCTCCCCACTCCTCACACATGGGTGGAGTGTGGGAGCGGATGATAGGCGTCGCACGCAGGATATTGGATGCACTGCTGATACAGACAAACACCCCCCATCTGTCTCATGAGGTTCTGGTCACACTCATGTCCGAAGTCATGGCCATAATGAACACCAGACCCCTGGTTCCTGTGTCATCCGATCCAGACATGCCCACTGTCCTGACGCCAGCTATGCTTCTAACACAGAAAGTTGAGCCAGTGTCATCACCTCCAGGAGAGTACGACCTCAAAGACCTGTACAACAAGCAGTGGAAACAAGTCCAGTCTCTAGCTGACACATTCTGGAAACGTTGGCGTCAAGAATATCTGGTGTCACTCCAACCAAGGCGAAAATGGCACGAAGAAAAGCCAAACCTGAGAGAAGGAGATGTTGTGCTTCTCAAAGATGCACAAGTCAAGCGAAATGAATGGCCTGTTGGAGTAGTGGTTAACGCCATTCCCAGCAAAGACTCTAAAGTTCGCAAAGTGGAAGTGAAGGTGGTCAAACAGGGTATCCAGAAGGTGTATTCTAGGCCAGTCTCAGAAGTTGTTCTACTTGTGAAAGGGGAATAGTGTTATAATGTAGTATAACAGGCGGGGAGTGTGCTGTTCTGTTGTTAATTTAGGAGTAGGGAGACCTCTAGTGGTCAAATGCACTTGCAGTAACGTTATTTTGTGCCTGTGGGGTTTCCGTAGTTAGTTCAGAACGACATTGATGAGTTACTCAGACACGTTTTTTACTACTCAGTTTTACATGGCCAGAAAACATTTGCCTGTAAGTATTTTCTCAGTTTTATGATTCCTAGTTGCAATGAAAAAGTTCCTCTTGTGTGGAACTTTGTCTATGGACTTTAGTTCGTTTTGAATGATTACTTTTGTCTAACATGCTAATTGTTTACAACCCAATGGAATTCACCATACATATTAGCCTTAAGCTAACCCATCCATTTGTATTAAAAGCGTGTAATGTTACGTGATTGTGTACATATTTGCTGTATTCTGAACATATAACTAAGCTATATTTTGTATGTATGCTTAGTTTTACAGTGTTTCCAAGTAAAACATTTAAAAGGAACATCAGCGTCATTCTTGGGGAAACTGTTGTCTGTCTGCCCAGCAAATGTAACCGTCTAACCACCTCACACACGAGCGGGGGCAGAACAATATTTCTTTTAATAATCAACGAACACCACCACTAACCACTCGGTGAGTTGCAGTTTTGAAAATGAATGTTAAGGGTTGTTTTGAGGACATGTTTGTGCATGCCCATAGCCAGCCAGTCAAAGGCAATTCAAAACGAATCAGAAAGTTGAGACAGGGCCCATTGTCAAAATTTCGGTGTCCACCACTCTAGTTCATCCAAAACAAACCAGAAAAGGGACTCAAAGGGCTAAATACTGGAATTATCCTTTAATATTCAAAGTTTGTGTCTTCCATTAGTTGTCTTTAGAATTTAAACTCGAATATAAGACTTTGATCGATCTTCTCTCTGAAATAAGAGAGGAAAAAATACCTGTTCAGAATGGCATCAGCCTTTCCCATATCTCATCAATTCTCATATTTGCCTCAAAGAGAATAATTTCTGCATTCTTCTTGTTGTCTTAGTTGTTGACTAAGCTGTAGCCATCAGATTCCATCAGGTTCCTTTTTAATCACATTTCCACTCATTGCACTAGAGGAATGGATAGTGCTTCTATCCACCGCTTAACGATTTAGCCCTTTTTTGTGGATAATCCTAGCCTGGGAATGCCCATACAAAACTTTGTCAAATTTGGGATTTGCGCTGCAGGTCCGTCTGGCCAAGAGGTCATTGAAGCCCATTTCCAATAGATCTCTCCAGAATAAGTCCCGCCTCCTAACTTCCGTATCCATCCAACCTTCGGTCGTCAAATGTCTATGGGAAATAACATGGCGTTTTGAAAGATCGTACCTGTCAAACTCTGTAGGTGACAAAGTAGAAAAAGCTGGTGGGCAGATTGGCCTACACACTTCTGCCATCTAGTTTCCACTGGATTTTTTGATTGTCGGTGCCATTTAAGTAGTATAGTCTATAGTATACTACTTAAACGGCACCGAGTCAGGCGGACGTTAATTAATAAAAGATTTGGCTAAAGTCGACCAATAGTAGTGTTGAGCAATACCTTTAAATTGAATGCAATATTACAGCAGCATTTACAATATTGTTGCACATCTTATCTGAATACGTTTTCAAAGAATACTATGTATTATTTCTTCCGCTCCTTGACAAAAACATGGTTGTAGCTTTTCAGACCTGTTTTAAACATTACATCCGACCAGGCTGTTATTTTGTTAATCCATAGCAATACAATTGAATATTACATATTCAATTATATGAGTCGCGCTGAATCGTGTTTAATCTCCAATGGAATCCCAAAGGAATATAGCCTACTCTGTGATGATGCCAAAAAAATACTTTAGGAGAGAATATCTGTTAACTATGATAGGCTTCCTATTGTAATTTTCTATCATCTTCTGCCTTTAGTATTAATTGGAAAGACATGCAAAAGGAGATGAATGAACTGAATGAATTAACTGACACCTCAAGTTTTACATAGGATAGGTTTTACATAGGATACATAGGAAGATTATCCTACAGAGGAAGGTTTGTCTGCCTTGATTAAGGGACCGTTCGTTATTTATAAACGGGATCACCGGAGGGATTTTGAGTGCTTCGATCAAGAGTTGCATGACCCTCCCCTGCCTGCGCTATAATTTTCAACGACCCTCCAGCAGCATTTTCAAAACTGACATGACTCTCCCCGGCCAATTGTCGAGGTCTTCCGCCCACGCTCTTTACGCGCTATGAAAACACATCTACATATGCTACCGCCCTTGAATGCGAACTCAGAGTGATGTTAACCTAGGCCTATTTAAGTTAACAACGTGGTTGTCGTGAGAGCACGATTCATTAGCGCTTACAGTGTTCGGCCGTAGGCTATGCCTACATGCGCACCTGCCAGGCTACTCAGCTAGACAAAGAATTCCCCCTGTATATTCACTCCAAGTTGGCCTACCATAACTTACCAACTACAGTGTATACCATAAACTGGCTATTTATATGACCAAATGTATTTGTTCAACTTTATGAAGCAGAATTACGCACTGCTATTTGGAACGTAACACATTTTTGTTGGCAGGAGAGAGAATGACAGCGATTAACAAATTGCACTTGTTGCTGGTTACCAATAAATACTATATATTTTTTTTTGCAAACAACAAAAACAGAAAGGATGGAGACAGCAAAGCTAGAGATGGGCAGGAATGAGGTCAATTGGTAGAAATGCTTGTCAAAACGTTAGGAGCTGGATGTGTGGATGAATGAAGCACAAGTGTGCTTTATGTTAAGCATGCACACTGTTTAAAGTTAGGCTACACGGTACACTACAAGTAAACCAAAGTTAAATGTAACTTTTTTAGGGCTGGATAAAGTTGACCAAATGGATATAGGCTGTTAGGCGTGAATAAAGTAGGCTACTTTGTTGCTCCAACCCTTCCAAAGTTAATGGAGACGAATGTTGACATTTTCCGTATTTTGCGTGAGAAACCCGGGAAATCTCCCTTATTTTCATTGTTCAATGTTGACAGAGCTATGGAACGAAAGAGAACGTTATATGGCGACAGAAATCAACAATCAAACAAGCCACTTTGACTTTTTGCTGTTTTCATTAATACAAAAGATGGGTGACCCTGCCTCCTAGACAAAAAAAAGTTAGGTGACCCTCCCCTCAACAAAGAATAAAAAGACATGACCCTCCCCTATTTTCCTCCGGTGGCCCCGTTTATAAATAACGAACGGTCCCTAATATATGTTGGTCATGCATTGAAATACAATATTAGGCCTAGGCCTATGTAACCAAGGTCGTAATTTGTCCACCGCTCACGGCCCTCGAACCCGCACACCTTCACACACTCCGGCATGGGAGTCGAACGCTCTAACCACTGAGCTAAAAGCCCAGGCTTCCAACTCAGCAGTTAGAAGCGTTCTTAAGGTTAGGGGTGTGAGGATTTACACAGGCAACGCTAGCTCAGTTCGCCTCCGTTACACCTACTATCTGTGGATAGGTCATGGTTGGAAACAATGTAGCCAACTGACGTTGTCTATACGAGCCTATGCGTTTTGTAACCTATATTTTAGAATAAGTGACGATACTTTCGAGCGTTCCTTTCCTCCTGCATGTTCTCATGTACCTAGGCTACTTTTTTCCAAATGAAGCACTTAGGCCTACTGTTTCAATGGAAGAGAGTGGACTATGATTAAATAGTTCTAGAAAAGCATTTCCTGAAGGAAATACAGTGCATGAAAATGCAAAACAATATGATGTAAAATATCATACAGAGTAAAAACAAATAATGCAGATATAGTTACAATAGTGTTGCTAGGGTACATATGTTGGTTATTATGCCAAATTAAGTGGTTGCTATGCTGGTTGTTTCGGTAATCCTTTTGGTTGCTATGGTGGTTGCTAGGTTGAAGTTGTGGTGGTTGCTAGGCTGTTGCTAGGGTATTTGACATGGTTGCTAGGCTGTTGCTAGGGTACTTGAGGTGGTTGCTAGGCTGTTGCTAGGTTACTTGTGGTGGTTGCTATGCTGGTTGCTAGGTTAAAGTCATTGGTTGCTATATTGGTTGCTTGGTTGTAACTGTGGAAGTGGTTGCTAGAATGTTGCTAGGGTATTTGACATGGTTGCTATGCTGTTGCTAGGGTACTTGAGGTGGTTTCTAGGCTATTGCTACTGTAGGTTAGTTGTGGTGGTTGCTATGCTGGTTGCTAGGTTGTAACTGTGGAAGTGGTTGCTAGGCTGTTACTAGGGTATTTGACGTGGTTGCTATATTGGTTGCTAGGTAGATGAGGTTTAATAGTTGGAATGACTAAACAGTTAAATAGGTGGATAGTTTAAATCAGTGTTTTTCAACCACTGTGCCGGGGCACACTAGTGTGCCGTGAGAGATCATCAGGTGCGCCGCAGAAAATTACCCAAATGTCACTCACTGGTCCAGAAAAGCAACTGTTGCATCAAAGAATTTATAACCACATGCCCTCATTGATTGTATGATTGCACTATTTGTGGTATGCAGGCATTGTAGAACTGGGCCCCCATATCCAGTATTCACAGAATCATCACATATCCAGTTCATAACAACAATTAAATTATAGATATAGTCACCTACAAATGAAACAGAGGGCGCTTGTTTTATTGAGCAGGTCTTGCATAGAAGCCTCAATAAAGCCATATCTGTGTATTATTTTAAATTTTAGGCTATGGTATGTTTATTTTTTCTTCACACAGGATGTTAGTGTGCCGTGGGACATTTAAAGTGTCAAAAGTGAATAGGTTGAAAAACACTGGTTTAAATGGTTAATTATTTGCGAGGTAGGTGAGGTTTAATGTAGTTGGAATGCCTGAACAGTTAAATAGGTGGATAGTTTAAATGGTTAAATTATTTGAAAGGTAGATGAGGTTTAATATAGTTGGAATGACTGAACAGTTAAATAGGTGGATAGTTTAAAAGGTTAAATTATTTGCTAGGTAGATTAGGTTTAATATAGTTGGAATGACTGAACTAGGTAGATGAGGTTTAATATAGTTGGAATGACTGAACAGTTAAATAGGTGGATAGTTTAAAAGGTTAAATTATTTGCTAGGTAGATGAGGTTTAATATAGTTGGAATGACTGAACTAGGTAGATGAGGTTTAATATAGTTGGAATGACTGAACAGTTAAATAGGTAGATAGTTTAAATGGTTAAATGATTTGCTAGGTAAATGAGGTTTAATATAGTTGGCATTGCATTCTCCACATTTGCTAAATTTTCATGTATCATATCAGCATTTTTGTTCAGTGAATCTTTTGTAAATTGCTTTACAATTACCGTCGGGCCTATAGCCTGGCTTGCTTTAGTCTCGTCTAAAACTGCATCTTTTTCTCTCTCGTGAGTATTTAATCTGCTACCAGCTTGTGACTCCACATCGCCCAAAATGCTTGATTGCATTGTATTCTCCACATTTTAGATACATTTTGGTGTACCACATGGCATTTTCTTTCAGTGAATACGGTATTTCAAACAACACTCGTACCCATGCAGAAAAATGATAATGACCATGAAAATGATGGCCCTCACGAGGTCTCATTCCTACAAATGTGGCCCGCTAGCTAATATTTGAGTTTGACACCCCTGTTTTAGAGCATTCAGGGCCATGTACTAACGCTTTTGCGCCCACTTCAGGCGTAGGCCTATTTGTTTCGCAATGTGCGTGTAAAATCATTGCGAGGTATGTACAAACAGGCCGCAATGATGTAAAAGAGCAAACTGCCTGTCGCCATAGACAGTAAAAGAAATGGACGAACAGACTCCATCGTTCTCAATGGGAGGGCACTGAGTCAAATTGAACGATTTTTCAGTTGGTCCCCCCAGTACTGCGCAGACTCGCACTTAACTTCGTGACGTTAGCCATCGAACTGAATCTTGTAACTCATGTGAAAGATCTTCTTCACAGAAATTCTTCTCACACTTCCTTCGCCTTCAAAGTCATCAAAGTTAAACATTTATTTATGTATTATTATTAATATCATCCTCACAAGTGATAACAAGTCGTGTTAATGTCGAAACTACCACACATCTTCAAAAACAGTCATGGTAAAACAAAACAAAAAAGTTATAGCCTTGAAGCTAATCTTCTTTCCACTTTTCTGACCTACAGTACGGTCAATCCATCGAAAACCTCTGAAATGATTATCATTAGACTACCTAACGGTAAAACTACTGTTTTTCATTAGGTTTACTTGCCTCTATGCTTTACCTTAACATACAATGCTATTGTAGGCTACATAGCTTTGTTCACGAGTTTCCGTGCTGGCTGGACTACGCTTCTTATCCAAACAATACGGTTATCTCCCTTCGGTGTGTTAGCTTCCCTTCAACCGGACATGCTAAACATTCTTCTTACGGGAACCTAACGTTACGTACGAGGTAGTCGAGTCTTGTTTTGCCTTTTATTGTTTATGTAGATAACACAGAAGCTACAATATCGGCACAGGATATATGTTATATGAAGTTATGGGAGTTCAAAAAAATCCTAAATAAATGGGCGTTCTATGGGGTTAGCAGAGAGTTGATAACCACCGCTACATCAATGCTTCTACTTCCGGGAATTCGCCTGCCCCCTTGCCTGTCACGGGAGCTGAAAGTGGCAGATTGCGATTGTCATGTCATGCATATGCATTCATGGGAGGATCCAGGGGAAAGTGGGAGTTTAGCGTAAAAAGATGGGAGGGGAAGAGTAAAGAGCGCCTAGTTATGTATTCCGTGGTATGTACAAAGACTGCTCCTGAAAGCGCACATCTATTCTGCGCCTAAATACTTCCGCCTTGTAAAAGCAGGTGTTAATCCAAATTGCAGTTCAATGCGTCAATAACAGAACCTTTCAAAGACAACAGAATCGCTATTTAGAGCACCAGTTTTTGTGGTAAAAGTATTTGTACTACTAAAAGCAACCTCAACTTTCGTTGGCCTTTCGAATGTCTTACTTTCACTTTCACGTTATTCACTTAAACTTTCCTACTTGCTAGATTTGACCAATCTTCCATAGCCTACGTGCACAAGTAGTTTGAGTAGAACTACTGATCTTCATTATCTCCCTGTTTGTTTACATCTTATCATGTATGGTATTATTTCATGATCGCTAAACGTTTGATTCTTTTTAATGTTCATCAGTACATCAGTTAACTTCATTCAACTGCGCTTGTATGTAGGTGCTGCCATTCAGTTGTGGACATTCGTAAATTGCGTTTATGGGCGGAGAAAGGCAGAGAAAGGCGCAGTTTACACTAAGGATTGAACGATTGATAAATACGACAGAAACTTGGGTCTGACAGCGTTCGCAATCTGCGGTGTGTCCATGACGCTGATAACGCTACGTTCGCAAATGTAGGTACATTTGGCTCTCAGTATTATTAGATTCAGTGACCTCTGACCCTCTTTCACAGCTTTGCTCCTTTTAATCCCATAATGCTCTCTGTCAGCTGGGACAGCAACATCTTCCATTTCTGAGGACACCCTTTATTTCAAGACCTAAGAAGAGAAGTTTCCTTTCTTGTTCCGACATCCTGAATCTAACTCTGAGGGCCAATTCTCAACTATCTTGTCATGAGGCTTGGCCACCACCACTCTGTCATAATATATGTAAATAAATGCTGCTAATAGTGACCACTCAGTCGTAAGTCAATAGACCATCTGAGTTGCCAGATCTTCAGGGCAAGACATTAGAGGATTTGTTTGGATAATCTGGATATATTACTTATCCATTAGCCATCCACATTAGCATTTCTTACTTAGCATGTGCTCTCAATACAGTATATAGATGAAATGAGCTCCACTCAGCACTTGCCGTAAAAAAGCCGTCTTATATGTCAGTACAATGGGAATTATATAGAAAACAAAGGAAAAAGGAGTCTTAAGTTACTGTTCAGAAAGGAGTCTTAAGTTACTGTCAGCATGTTCACTGAGTCTGCCTGTCTAATGATTTTTAGTAAAACATAATGGATAAAGACCTTTCTCAAGTAGTGGCCTGGTAAGGTGTACAGATCACAATGGTCCATATAGATGTACAGATCACAGTGGACAGAACAATTTTGGCACTGAGGAAAACTAATCACAACTCAATATTCAATATTTACACAAAGTTTATAGTGAAGAACGTTTGGCAAGGCAGCCTCTGGCCAGGGCCCTAAAGACAGCACAAGAAGCAGAATTTCATTGTTTTCAGAGGGATTTTGAAATGATCGCTTATAAATATGCCTTAGTTTTCTACTGAGAAGGAAGATGGGGGCTAGAAGAGAGGACAAAGCGATGCAATAAACTGGGCCTAAATGATGAATTGAAGCAGTTCTGTTTAAAATTCCTTTAACCTTGTTAGTCTACTGACAGGAGCACACCAGTTTTTTGAGAGGAACATTAGCTTATTTTCTGTCTACCCCATAGTTAGATAAGATGATACATACCCTTCTCGGTGTGCACAGTGACCCAGTCTGACACTGTTAGCTAGCATAATTCACTGGAAATGGTTTGCCAGTAAGCCTTTAGCTCCCTTTTAGCAATAGGCTTGTTGGTATAACTCACTTCCACCACTGTGAAAGTAAAAAATAGTGGTGGTGTCGTGGCAGATTCGGGCCAGAAATTAAGTCCAAATATCTTGCCTACAACGTAACAAAAATACATCATTATAAGTGCTGAAGTCAAAAACTTATCCCAAAAAGAAGGCGCAAAAGTCCGGCAGAGTTCCGTGCAAAAATTCCTTTAATGACTACATAGCGCAAAAGCCTGAATGGATCGCACGATCGCACTCCCGAACAATTGTTGAACACCAACATTTATACCCCTCCTTAGATGCTGACACAACATTTGGCAACTTCGAACCCACAGGTGGCGTTATGAAAGGATCGTTGTTCGGTTTTATCTTCGCAAGTCAGCACTATTGCTGCCAAGGGTACGAACTTTTCACCGTATAGCTCAAGTTCAGAGGTTTACACAAAGTTCAGGGGTTTATACAGTGATCACAGGTCACACATTGTTCATGGGTTACATATTGTTCATGGGTTACATATCGTTCACTCGTTTGCTCTCATACTAGCTGTTTTTGAGTAGAGCCCGCCTCCGATGACGTCTTTATCTCTGCAGCTGCAAGGCCAAGCATGCTTTTTTTACAGTGAGACACAAAGCGACAAAGAGAGACATAGGGATACAGAGCGGGGAATTCTGGTAGAATAGCTTCAGTATGTTAATAGTATTAGTTAAACTTGTTAATTAAAATGTTATAAAAGTATGTTGGTTAGGAATAACTTTAGTGTATTACTTGATTATGATTAAGGTTATATGAATACATGCTTTACAGTTTCAAACTCGTTCTCTCATCATGATGTCTACAAACCATAGTGATAATTTTATACAACAGTGGCAAAAGAATTTGGGAATTTCATCATCTATAACATATATTATCATTAGAGAATGATATTCAGAGAATTCAGAGACACGAGTGGGACAGGGCTGAGAAACAATATTGGGTGGTAATGGTCTTTGGGACCTCAGGTGGCATTGCATTGAAAACAGACCCAATTCTGTGATGAAAGTTATTGAGCTCAGGAAAACTTGCAGTTACCATTATCTATGAAAAGTTTGACACTCCATACACAAATTGGTGTTGTCAATGACTGGTCTGTCATCTCACTATAGCTTCTAAGGAAAGCGTGACTCACAGTTATTCTGCACTGTTGTATACTGTACCTGCAGACATTTCAAAGATCAAAGTAAAGTAATTTTGTTTCCCATGCCCATGAAATTAGGATTGAATTATAGTGTTTACAGAAAAGACATTCCAAAATTGTGTTCCCACTTATCATAACAAGGTGTCATGGCCTGCATTACATTGCAGTCGCAGAAAGTACCAGTCTCAACCATAGTTATCTAAACTTTTGTGCTGTTTACACCTGAACCAGCTAAGAGGATTTTAAGAGGAGAGAAATTAAAATATGGGGTGCTAAGTGTTATTTTATAATAATATACATGCTTGTGGTCCCAGCATATCCGAAACTATTATATATTTAGTGTTTAAGTAGTAGTATTTAAAGGAATACGGCAACATTTTGGGAAATTAGCTTATTCAGCATCTCCCCCAGTTAGATAAGATGATACATACCCTTTTCGTCTGTGCGTGTAATAACTCCCACTTCTCACTTCTGGGAGACCTCAATGAACAATGCTAAACTAGGCTAATGGTGGGTGCGTCAGACTGAGTTACTGCATGCACGGAGACGAGAAGGGTATGCATAATCTTATTTAACTCAAATAAATGGTGAATAAGCTATTTTCCCAAAATGTTGGGGTGTTCCTTTAATACAATGTTGGTTCAGGGAAAACTATCTCCCTTTCAGGTTTCTTATAATAGGAATAATCTCCATAATTGCCAATAAAGCGTGTTCTAATCATCATATATTTCTGCATCAGGAAACATTTGTCTCGTGTTCTAGTAGGACAAGGTAACTATAGAGGAAAGGCACACTGCCATTGTGTTCTAGTAGGACAAGGTAACCATAGGGGAAAGGCACACTGCCATTGTGTTCTAGTAGGACAAGGTAACCATAGGGGAAAGGAACACTGCCATTGTGTGTTTTCCTTCTGTTCCCACATGAGGGCAGCATATTATTAAAAATATGAGCAGACAGCAAGATGAAATGCAGTCCATCCCTTTTACTTTGCACACTGTGAAATGGTCTGCCACACTTGAACATGTTGGTAAGCATTTTCAGGCTGGCCATCTCCATGTCTCCCATGTGATCTGTGTCTTTGTTAGAGCAGTCACCTAATGCTCTCTCTATCCCTCTCATTCCATCCCATTGAACTCCTCTTCCCTCCCCTGTGCCCCCAAGGGCCTCACTCTTTAATTCTAATGACATATTTGACCAACATAGACACAAAGGTCTGTTCTCCCAACAACACCGACACACAAACATTTGTGTCCCCCCCCCCACACACACAGCGTATCCATGGGGGCCCTTGGGGCCACAAGAGGAGACAACACCACTGCAAGCTGTGCATACCCATAGACCCCAGCCCCCACCCCCCCACCCCCCACTCCAACACACACACACACACACACAAAGACACACACCTCTTTCACATGCTAAAGGATTATGGTTGAGTGCCAGTCTGAGCACAGGGTGCAAGCTGAGCAGACACCTTGAGTTGGCCTTTTTCAGTGTGAGATAGTATGGTGGGGAGCAGAAAAGACATTAAGATAAAAATCTCTGTATGTTAGTCACAGGTTCCTCCTGAGATTATATTAGGCTTTTACCTATTGCCATACTGGGACAAAGGAACAGCAGACATGTCTGATTTCTTAAAAGCTATCCCTATAGCTTATCCAAACTTAATTGAATCCCATATGCGCTCATCAACTCCAGTCATTTCACAATGTGGGCTGATTACTTTGCGGTTCGCCATGATAACACTACTATTAAGATTTTTTTCTGATTTTACTGCATCCATTCTAAGCTGTCATTTTAAAAAGCCTAATGAAATCCAGATTTTAGTTCATAGCAACAAATAGTTTGCACAGCATGAAACCATTGGAGCAAGTCGAAACAATTGTTTACCTTCTGGGCACAACGTTTTGAAAGAAAATAAAAACGCGATGCTTCAGATTCCATAGTGTTATAATATAAGCCTACGAAAATGTTATTCTCTTGAGGGGATGGTAGTACGTGGCTGCGTACAGCAATTAATATTAATCACGCGTCCACATAACGTTAATATATTGTTGCTATTTCTATTCGGCATAAGTTCGCTTTTACACCCTCGCTGCATCACCGGTCTTCGTTATCCTCTTGCGCCTCAACTCTTCCCGTCCCCACTAGACTCAGACCTCTTCCCCCTCCCACCTCTGTTATGATATGTTTATAGGCATCGAATTCGCCCGCTGCTCTGTTGGATTGCCTGAACGGGGGCATTAGCGTCTCTCCCTTGATTACCCGGAGCAAAGGGGGAGACTGGATTCAAAGACAGTTTGAAAGAGAGCGCACGCAATGGCATCTAAGGAGTTATCTGCCGCTGGATTCTTTACCGTCAGCAGAGAAATAACAGGTATGGGAATACTTTAATTACTTACAGCGCGGTAGGCTATTGACGCTACTGTGGACATCTGTTCAACTGGGCTACTGCAAAACTGGGCTACTGCAAAACTGGATTAGATTAACGTTACTTGACTCGGCATGTTGCACGCGTCGCAAAATCCTGTTTTCCTTATGATATTAGGATTGATTGAATTCTTTACATAAGTCTTACAGACTTTTCCCAAACGGATTGATGTTCATTAAATGATGATGGGTTAAGCGCGTCGCGGGTAGCCAAGTGAATTATCATTTCTCAAGGCCAAGTAATTCACGCATACCTGTTATTCAATCCGGTACACTGTTTCCATGTTGTTTGCACTTAAAAAAATGAATACATATTTATCTATCGTTCATTTCTGTGTGAATGTGGAAGCGTGCTTTGTGTATTTGTGAGTGTGTTTGTGCGTGTGCATGCATGCGTGTGACTGGTGTGTCCGCGTGCGTGAGTGTGTGGGCGCCAGTGTATTTTCTGGCTTTGATGTGTTTCATGTTGGTGTGGGAGTTTTTGCGCACAGTTCTGCGAGTAAACCGACACCGAGTATATGAACGACTGCTTTGCCGTCACTGAGACACACTTTCGTCCCTTGGGTGAAGGACACCAGTTAGTTGGTGGATTTCTTGACAGGCACGCGCGTGTGACACATACACACGCTCTGCCGTGTGACACATACGCTGATATGGCAGGAACGATTGTATACTCGGGGCGTAATAATGCGCAACTTAACCAACACAACTGTTAATGACAGCATGACACCTCTCATTGTTAATTACCAAGACGGGCTAGTTATCATAAATCTTTAACATAAATCCTTGCTATCTCCTCTATTTGGACGTTAACCTGAACTGTTTGTAAAAATCTATCTATCTATCTATCTATCTATCTATCTATCTATCGGTCCATCCATTCATCCATCCTGCCCACCCAGCTGGACATTTGTTCATTCCTTTAAGGCTGAGCATGTGCTTTGGTGTAGCTAGGCTGTCTTAGACCTGTCTCTCTGGGAAATCTCATGGGGTTTAAGTGATTGGGCTTTACACAGATTAAAGTTGATTACAGCCGCACAAACTCTCCGTTTGTCTTTCCCTGATCCCTCTCTCTCTCACTCTCTCTCTCCTCCCATCCCCCTGCTTTGCTCG
>NC_055957.1:44980316-45000316 GCF_018492685.1 Alosa sapidissima | reverse complement strand
CGGGTCCAGCTCAGTTCTCAGGCTCTGCTCCAGACGTCACTGTTCCCTGACCGCCCCACTTGTTTCATCTGTACTCCATCCTCTGGAAATCATGGCCATCCTGACCCCTCCTCTCCCTCCTCTCCCTCCCTCCCTCCATCCCTCCCTCCCACTCTGTCTCCATCTCTCTTTGTATTCTTCCTCTCTGTGACTATCTGTCCATCTCTATTAGCGTCTCCTCCACCCCTCCCCCTTCTTTCTTTTTGCTCCGCTCTTTCTCTCTCTTCTCCCCGGTCTTATCTTCGGCATCTTTGTCTTCGCTCATTTTCCCCAGCAGCGCATCCCTGGTAGGGCAGCCTTGAGAGGCGGCACATTTATTCGGCTTCTTATCAAAGCCAAAGTTTGCTGTGCCGATACTGAAAAAGCTTGTACATAGTCATGCAAAGAGAAACTGATATGAAATGATGAAATGCAATAAACATGTGAAAGCACCCACACACACACACACACACACACACACACACACACACACACACACACACACACACACACAGGCTTATACCAATATCAGGCAACATCAGACATACATACATTCTTACATATTGTACATGTACAACACACATACATGTGTACTGTGCATGCATGCAAATGATATGCAAGCATGAAGACGTGGGTGGCTTTTGTATGTGCCAGTGTGCTCCACCCTGTCAGAAAGAGATGTGCTGAGCCCTTGTGCAGCAGAGAGCCCTACGCCCTCTGTCTGTCACCCCCGTCCTCCCTGAGGGCTCGACTGCTGGTATCCAGCTGTCTTTGTGTGTCGGCTGTGCCCACCAGACTTGGCTGGCACACACGCGCACACACACACACACACACACACACACACACACACACACACAGGAACACAAACTTGTAGGCACTCACAGTCACACACTCATACAAACACACAGTGATAAACACACACGCACACACACACCCAGACAAACAAACACACACCATGCCCACAGACAAACACTCAGCAAGACATCAAGCTTCAAGCCAGAGGCCACATGTAACATGCATACAAGTCGGCTCACATGCAAACTCACCCCACCCAGCCACCCACACACGCGTGCGCGCACACACACACACACACATACACACACACACACACACACACACACACACACACACACACACACACACACACACACACATACACACACACACACACTCACACACACACACACACACACACACACACACACACACACACACACACACACACACAGAGACGTATGCACATGCACAAACACACTTATGGACACACACTGGCTCCACCACATAAAAGCACCGTGAAAAGATGTGAAAAACCCAACACTGTGCAAACGTGCTGTGAAATCTCAGCAAACACCAGCAGAGACAGAAGCAGAGTGTGCCACAGTGGAGCACGGGGAGCGAGGATGTTGCTATCAAAGGGCATCCAAAATGAAAAGCGTGCGGTCGAGAAAATGGGGTGATGTGAGCAAAAAAGCAAGTGGAGAGCAGAAGAAAAGAGGAGGAGAGTAGAGGGCGCTGGAGGAAATCTGATGTGTTTTGATGCCCCAATTGTCGCCTTCACCCCTCCGTCAATTATTTATCCTGTTCTGTCGCTCCGTGTGTGCCTCCAGTGGCGCGGCGTGCCTGGCCGGGGTATTAATGGGCCGATTAGGGGCTGTGATCGCTACAGCGTGTGACACCACGGGCCCTCTCCTGGAGCTCTGCCCCGGCCCCTCACACACACTCACTGCTCATCGCTGGGACGCTGCATGCACATTAACACACACATGCACATTAACACACACACAAGCACTCACATACACGCACACACACACACACACACACACACACACACACACACACACACACACACACACACACACACACAGATACACACACACACATTAAAAGTGCAACAAACGCTCATATCCCTGGGATGTTTCCTCTTTAACTTCAGAACTTACTGCGCTACCACTGTGCTCCACCTAATGCAGTAACAGGCATGTCCCCGTGACAGAGAGAGAGAGAGAGCCTTCTGATGGATGCCAGTGATGGAGTCCTTACTACTGTAATTCAAAACAAGTGTCCGAGTGGCAGAGCTGTGCAGGAAAATGCTGTCCTTAAGTGGAGAAGCTACACTACAGTGCATTTCATGCTGATTAGATGATTCACTCTCTAAAGTAGTCTACAAATGTCTGCACCAAAGTAGAATATGTCTCTACTGAATGTTTTGTGGTGGTCGTAGCTCTGATTCTAAGCACTTCCGTTTAATTCTTGCCTGGACCTGCTGGGCTGAAAAATAAATCCCAAATGGCACATTCATTTATTCACTGAGCAGCTGTTTGCATCCAAAGTTAGTGTAGTATAGTGTAGTGTAGAGTAGTGTACTGTAGTGTGTTGTGTCGTGTCGTGTCGTGTCGTCGTGTCGTCGTGTCGTGTCGTGTCGTGTCGTGTCGTGTCGTGTAATGTTGTGTTGAGTCTTCCAAAGCCATGGCTATGTGTGTTGTTGGTTTCTCGTTCAGTTTAGTGACACAAATTAAGGATGTAGTGAGGGCACACACTAGTGTTAGACCTTACAGACTAAACCAAAGCAATATGGCGAACTAATCAATTTGGTACAGTGGGATGCGGTACATCTTTGTTCCACATCATCACAACCTCTTGTATAGGCCTTTCACAACACAAACAAATGCTCCTTCAGTTGCCTGCTGTCTTTTCACAAGCAAAACAGTTATGCGTTTTATTAGTTATCAGGTTTATAAGCATCTGACATTATTATCTTAAATTATAGTAATTCTGCCAATTTCCTCGGAAAGTGGAGCATCGACTATGCGGTTATGTGCAGCTTTTCTATTCTTTATATGCAAAGTTGGGATTGGGAAACAGTTTGACCTGCAGTGGCTCGATCCTTAATTGCTGGAAATAATTGGTGTTAAAGCCAGATGATGCTTCAAACCATGCAGATTGTGCTGGGGTGATGCTGGGAGGAGCAGAGTTCATTTAGTGTGAGGGAGTTATGATGCAGCAGAAGCAGCAGCAATTCACTCCCCTTATCTCAACTCACTTCCATCCATGACACACACACACACACACACACACACACACACACACACACACACAGACACAAAAGAAGAGAAGGGAAGAGCAAGACAGTGAGAGAGAGAGAGAGAGAGAGAGAGAGAGAGAGACAGAGAGATTGATAGAACAAGACAGTGAGAGAGAGAGAGAGACACAGAGAGAGAAAGATAGTGAGGAAGAGTGAGACAGGAAGTGAGACAGAGAGAGGGAGGGGGGGGGGGGCTCTGAAGGTCATTTGGCATAGGGCAGGCCGTATTGGTTAGCTTTTCCTCACCAGCGGCTCGGAAAAGGCCAGGAGATATAAAAGCCCTGTTATCAGTGCTCTCTGACTTCAGCTCTCTCACTTGCCCGAATTCACATTTAAATAAGCTCAGGCAGCACAGCAGAAATATAGGCCACGTACTGATAAAGCATTGAAGGGAACACACGGGACAGACAGTGTGAGTTCACTGGCAAACACACCAGATTAAACAGATTACTGATGCTACACCTATGCCAATTAAATGCATACCGGTAGTATGTAAATATGTGAATACAATAATCTCTCTCTCTGTGTGCTAATATTAAGTTTCATCTACCTCTTCTCTCCTCTATTTATCTAGCCTTTCCTACGTCCCTATGCCTATGTGTTACAGTGGAGCTTTGATATGGGGGTCTCATCTTTTCATTAGTGAATCTGGAGCAGAGGTTTTTAAGCCAGGCTTTCTCTCCTCCTCACCCTCTTGCTCTCGCGATGTCTCTCTTTTGCTTTCTTCTCTTCTGCCCCCCTCAGATTCTTTCAGTTCAGTTCAGACAACTTGGTTGATCTCAAGAAGGGCAATTTGTTAGCTGCTTACCAGTCCAATACACACAGCCAATGTCATAGACCACAAATGTCACAGACAACAGATGAACATACACAAGTCATAATTAAAATGAAATACAAATAAAATATATAAACCTAAATGAACTAAATAAACATATAATTTTAAATAGTATTAAAATTATAAATTACAGTGCGGTTACACGGAAACAATCAATCAGTGTGGCTACAGTACATGTGCAGAACCAATCTGATTAAAGCACTATTATCAGAATTTGGAATATTTAATTTTACATTAATTTAATTTTACATTAATTTTACTTTTACATAAGTGCAGAGCCTTATAGAAGTGAACAAGTATAAATACAATTCCCATAACCCTTCTGCAGGGGAGTTTTGAACATTCTAATAAAATATTCTGTTCTGCAACAATGTAAGTTATAAACTCCAACTCAAACTCCAGTGGAATATTTAATTACATGACAGATTTAATCAGATCGAAATCAAATACTCCAGGTTATCCTCTCTGATTTCATAAAAATGGATTTCAATCATAGTAGACAGTTCCCATGACATTTTTAATTGAAGTAAAGAGTATAATTGGGGTGAAATCTAATTGTTTGATTGCATGTAACTACCCTGTGTTCAATTCAGTAGCCTGATCGCAAATTAAATGAAAGACTTGGTGTAGCAGTTTGATATCCCTAGGGGCACGTCCGCATAGGACACTCTGTCCTTCTCTGAAAAGAGCGGCACCTGGGGCATCTGTGCAACCCTTAGGCCTCTGTTAAAGCCCTGTGCCATGTTCTGTGAACCATGTTCACCTGAGCAGCGGGTGCAGCAGCCAAGGGCAGCAGCTCCAGCTTTGGCCATGGCTCCATGGCTGTAGGCTGTGATGTGTCACCCACAGGCAGCCAGGCAGGCAGCCAGTCTGCCCCCTACTGCTCCAGGTCTCCCTGTCCCTGCCCCACGGGGGTCCGAGTGACGTGTCCTGGGCAACCGGCTCCCCCTTTGAATCCTGGACCGTGTTTGAAGTGGGAGAGAGTCAGCAAGATCCTAGCGACTTATGATTAATATAATCCCCCGCCTCCTCCACGCATGCCTCCTCCTCCTCCTCCTCCTCCTTCTCTGCCTTACTCAGCCGGTCTCTCTCTGTCTTTCTTTCTCTCTCTCTCTCTCTCTTTCATTTCTTCTTCTCTTTTCCTCTCTCTCTTCTCTCTTCCCTTTGCTCTCTCTCCTGTCTCTTCTTTCTTCTCATTCGTTCACCCTCCTCCCTCACTCTCTCCAACTGCCACTCGTTCTTGCTTCTCTCTCTTCTCTCTCCTCCTACCCCTCCTCCCTCTCTCTCTCTCTCTCTCTCTCTCTCTCTCAGTCGCTCACTTTTCCTTTGAACTAACTTGGTGCCATGACTTGGAGGCCACTGCCAAAGCTCTCATCAGCGAGACACTGTCTCCGAAGGCTTGATTGGATGCAGGAGGCAGATAGACTAAGAAGTCCGCTCCTTCTTCCCCACCCAACCCCAGACTGATCCGATTGGATGCCCAGCCGGGGAGCCAGGCCCTCTGTGCCCTCCAAAGTGCCAGTGATAGGGCGACACTGACAGCCGTCCCTCAGCGACTGAACCTACACTGACCTCCATCTGTGACAGCAAGGTGCCAAATCCAGCTTCACTGGAGAGAGCTTAGATCACACCAATTTAACTCCACTCCAGCAGACAGGCACCAGACGACAAAACTCTCTCAAACTGTTTCTCGGTTATATATATATATATATACATATATATATATATATATATATATATATATATATATATATATATATATATATGTATATATATATATATATATAGAAAAGCTCATGGAGACACAGCCCATACAGATACAGTTCATTATTCATGGGAGCGCATTTAAGGAGAAATCCTCATTGTGCATATTTTGGCGCTAGCAGCCCAGACCTCCTCCTACCCCTTTGGAATTTGTAGGCCCGCAGCCTTTGAAGTGCTCTAATTTATGCGTTATTCCAGGGCAGCGCACACACGGAGCATCCAGCCCTAGCATTGCTTAGCGCACTCATAAACAGATCAAAACCCGCCACGAGGACTCAATATTTGATGCTAGTGTTTATGTGCTGATCTTTTGTCTGCGCCTCTTTCGGATAACAAAGCCTGCAGAGGATCACAGATTATGTGGCGTACGGCGTAGTAGACGACTGTTCCTCGTCAAACAGACTTCTGTTTCATTTTTCCCCCTCCATTGACATTGTCTTTCACTCTCTTTAGAAACTATAACAGCCTATTGATCACTTTCTGTCTTTCTCTTGCCTGCCCTCTTCTATCCATCTCTCTGTCTCTCCCCCTCTCTTTTTGTGTGTGTGTGCTACAATATGTTTATACACGTTGGTTCTCAAGCTTGTCAGGGAATTTGATGTGGCTAACAATGTTTCAATAGCTCCCTACTGAGCCCTGCTCTTTCACACAGACACACACTGTGTGTGTGTGTGTGCCAGTCTCCCTCTGACAGGTCCTTTAGCCTCTGCTCTGAATGCTGTCTGGTCTGGTCCTTCTCCTAACTGCCCACACCCATCCACAACACCAACCCGACGAAGACTAGAGAGTGAAGGACCTATGGGGGTGAACGATTGAGAGGGCTGGACAGAGGGGAGAGAGGCAGAGAGAGCAGGAGTGAATCTGAGGACTTTATTAATGGGAAATCTGGTGTCTCCATCGCCTTCCCTCTCCCTCACAGCGGGACGCCATTAGAGATTCATCGGAGGGAGACCGCAAGGAATTGGAAGCGACAGAGCAGAAAAGAATAGAGGCCTGCGAGCAAAGAAGAAAGAGAAACAGAGAGAGACAGATAGAGTGAGAGGGACAGACATAGAGAGAGAGAGAGAGAGAGAGAGAGAGAGAGAGAGAGAGAGAGAGAGAGAGAGAGAGAGAGAGATTGTTATGGCCAAGAGGGCCTATAATCGAAATAAAGGGGAGTCATAGAGGGAGAGAGCTGAACAGGAGGAATGTACACACTCTGACTTACAGTATGGCAAGACAGAGGGGACAAAAGAGGACAGGAGAGACAGAGAATAGTGGTAGTCTAATCAAGCAAGGTGGTGATGGTGGTGGGGGTGTTGAAGCAGGGTGTGTGAGTTAAAGGGTGTGTGTGTGTGAGAGGAGGGAGAGAGAGTGAAGGAGGTGTAGTCTGGGAGGGTCTAAATGGAGTATGTTAATTAAGGGCTTTGAATTATGAATGAGATTAAGTAGCACTGCAGACTGGCCCAGACTCTTCTCTTCTCTCTGTATATACACACACACACACACACACACACACACACCCACACACACACACACACACACACACACACACACACACACACACACACACACACACTTATGCATAAAAGCAAGTACACAGAGAATCTCATACCCCTGTACACACACAAACAAACATAAACCCTTTCCTTTCATGTGTCACCCTCTCTCTCTCTCCCTCTGTTCTCTCTCTCCCTCTGTTCTCTCTCTCCCTCTTTCTCCCTCTCCCCATCACCGTAGTTCTCTCTGTCCATACTCACATAATCCCTCATTTCCCAGCTAAGAAGACAGAGAGGCTCAATTTCCCCCCGTCTCCCTGTGTCTCTATCAAATTTCAGTGAGGCAATACTTCCACTGCAGAAAAAATGCTATGATTTATTCATAAAGCTGCCTGATAGCATTGCTCTTTGGTCTAAAAAAAATCATATTAAGAAAACATTACTTTTGAATGTCTTTATTAACAATGAATCAAATGTAGTGAGATAATGTCTGGACATCTGTCTCATCCTCAAACCAAACTCTTTTGCAATGTAGCTTTGATTCGCAATGACAGCTTTGACAGAATGCTGAATGTGTTTCTGTGTACCGTCCAGATTAGAAGTGTCATTCGTTTAACATTTAGGTAAACAAGCAGGGTCTGGGGACGAGACAGAGCATCTACAATGACAAGAATGTTGATATTAGGAAGCTCTTATTTGAGTCTTTGAGGAGCTATTCTCCATCTGTATGGATGTCAAGTTAGCCAATGTTGTGGCCAACTTTAATTGTGTTTGAATTATATATTTTTTTTATCCTGTTTAAGTATTGACAAAATGTGGAGTAAAATCAGACATCCATGTTTGTACAAGAGTCTCTTTTGTGAAACTAGTGTTTGCATTGTTGTGCTGTAAGTCAGAGATCAATAAGGCCTTATCTCTACATTTCAGGTTCTGACAACATGGAGACTTTACCTTTTGGCTGCCAAACTACCAACCAAGGTTATCAACTTCACTACTATTTATTCACACTTCACAATTCTTTATTCACACTTCTTTATTCACACTTCACTATTCTTTATTCACACAAATCTTGCCAGATTTTACTTTAAACAAGAGGTGTTTATTACTGGACTAACCTATAGTAACTCTGGAATAATTCTTCCTTTGGTTGTAGGTGGAACAGACATTCAACTTCCTGGAGATTCGGGGAATGAATGCTTACCCAGAGTATCAGGTGAGGCATGCTGGGACGCCCTGCTGTTTTAGGTGCTCCATCTGTCAGTTGGTGCAAGGTTCCTGGTGTTTGAGACTGCAGTACTTGATTGAAATGTCTGCCGCCACAGGTTGTCATAGAGACGGACAAGGCCACCTACTCCCTCAGATTGCAGTGCATTGATCACCTGGATCAGCTCATTGGCCACGTCAACTTTGCCCTCTCACGGATTTTCAACAACTCCATCTTTGCGTGAGTGAGACACAGTACCCCCCCCCCCCCCCCGTCCTTCCTCTCTTTCTATGTATTTCTCTTTCTGTCCCTCTTTTTCTCCGTCTCCCTTTTGCTTCACTTGTCCTTACCGTCTCTCTCTCTGGACCTGTCTTTTCATATCCCCTCTGTTTCATTCTTTCTCTCTCCTCTACCTCTCCCTTTCTCCTCTCCATCTCTCCCTCCCTCTGTCTCTCTCTATCTCTCCATCCTTCTATCTCTCTCTGTCTCTTATTTCCTGTCACTGTTGCGGTCGTGCCTCTCTCTCTCTCTCTCTCTCTCTCTCTCTCTCCCCCCTCCCCTCGCCCGCTTGATCAAATGTGTCTGTACTCAAAGTGTTTCATAAAGGCGTCTGTGATTTGTTTCTGACATTCCTCTGTTCTCTACGCATGCTAAAAAGACAGCTAATATTACAAACATTGACTCCGTAATGATACTGGTGAAAGGGGGGTAATGAAGACATTAGCTCCTGTCCTCTACACACTCAAATGGAAGGCATTTTGAAAGTGCTGGGAAGTGTGTGTGTGTGTGTGTGTGTGTGTGTGTGTGTGTGTGTGTGTGTGTCTTTTTTGTTCACTGCGTTGCCGTGCTTGTCTTCCTTGTTACTGCAGGCCCCCCATCTGTCGGGTAGATGGAGAACTCACAGAGGGGGGGCCCAAATTCTCCCCCAACTCAGAGGCGTCCGTGGAGGCACAGAGAGCCTGCGGTAAGGCGGATCGCTCTCACATCCACACAGAGTTGCCTGGAAACTTGTACTGTCTCAGTGGTACACGCACATACGCACAAATACACAAACACACACACACACACACACATGCGCACATACGCATGCACACACACACACACACACACACACACACACACACTAACACACTAACACATTCTTCCTCTTTCTGATAAATGCATATACTCAGACAGACGCTCAGACATACTCTTTTTAATACCCCTAATAATACACCTCTCACACACATGCACACACACACACACACACACACACACACACACACACACACAGACACACAGACACACACACACACACTTGCTTGTGCGTAAACAGAAACTCATGGCCACTTAATATACCCAGTTATTCAAGCTCACACCACAAAACGCACAGTATGCTCACAGTCGTCTCACACACACATCAACATTTTCATTCAGTTGTGAGTCAGCCACATAATAACCACTATCATCCCACATTCAGTCCCAATGGGGCAGAGTGTAGGACGGACGCGTGGCTGCGCTCTGGTGTTAACGCGGCTGTCTAATCCTGTTTTTGGATTCCGCCGCCTCTCCTCACCTCTATCTGTCCATCCACCTCACCTCTCCCTCTCTCTCTCTCTCTCCCTCACTCTCTTCCTCTGTCTCTCTCCTCTTTCTCCCTCACTCTCTTCTCCCTCTCTCTCCCTCTCTCTCCTCTCCCTCACTCTCGTCTCCCTCTCTCTCCCTCCTCTCTCTCCCTCTCTCCCCCTCTCTCCCTCCTCTCCCCCTAAACCTCTTATTTACTCCTCTGTTCATTTTCAATTACTCCTCTTAAGCTTCTCTTTTCCTCCCACCACCTTGATTTTATTCTCCTCCTCACATCTCCAAAGTGTTACTCTCGCTTTTTCTAGTGTATCCTTCTTTTCTTTTTATTGTTCTCTCTCTTTTCTCTGCCTCTGCCTCTCTCTCTCTCTCTCTGTTACCCAGGAGGCTTTTCAGAGACGTACGCAGCCTTGTGCGATTACAATGGCATTGGTTGCAAAGAGGAAGTTCAGTGGGCAAGTGGCTTTGCTTTTTACAAAATTAATCTTAGTCACTGTGTTCACATGTTCATAATACTTGGTTTCTGTGTGTGCGTGTGTGTGTGTGTGTGTGTGTGTGTATGTGTGTGTGTGTGTGTGTGAGGAAGTTCAGTGGGCCAGTGGCTTTGCTTTTTAAAAAATAAATAAATTAATCTGAGTCACTGTGTTTACATGTTCATAATACTTGAATACTTGGTTTCTGTGTGTGTGTGTGTGTGTGTGTGTGTGTGTGTGTGTGTGTGTGTGTGTGTTTACACCAATGTGACCTTGTGCGCCCCTCTCTTAGGATGTGGACACCATCTACCACTCCCAGGACAACAGGGAGTTTAACCTGCTGGATTTCAGTCACCTGGAAAGCAGGTAACTCTCTTTCCCATAAGAAGTAAGCGACATTTCACACAGGTCTTCATACAGCGTAGGCGGAGGTGGTCACTGTGGATTCTGACGTGACCGCCACTGTGTATGACCATATGCCATTTTTATACACTGGTTTCTCTGTGTTGGTCTTGTGTTCTACCTCAAACTTTAGATCTCTCTTTCACTTCCTCACAAATACCTGCTCCTGCAATACCGCTCATACAAAGACACACACACTTGCGGTAAGGCGGATCACTCATGCTCACATCCACACAGAGTTGCCTGGAAACTTGTACTGTCACACACACACACATACACACACACACACACGCGCGCGCACACACACACACACACACACACACACACACACACACACACACACACACACACACACACACACACACACTCTGTCATGCATGCGCGCGCGCACACACACACACACACACACACACACACACACAAACAAACACACACACACACACATATCCTCTACCACTACTTATTCTGCATTTGCAGGCTTGTGGTTTTTTACATCCGGCCCATGTTTTCCAATGCCCCCCCCCCCCCCCCCCCTTCTCTTCAACATGTTACCGATTTATCAGCTTGACACAAAGCCTTTCTTCTGACTGTCGCCTGCATGTCGTCTCACCTCTTTTATTTTTATCAAGTGGTGGCTCGCTCCTGAAATAGCCCCCCGATTTTCACACCCGGCTTTGTGTGTCGTGAAGGCCCTGGCTAGCTTGCCTCTCTCTTTCACAAATAGCCCGAGCGCTGCTGTTTGAACTGGCTGATCTGGGTCAGCATGGGTCTGTGCTGAGCCGCTGATTTTTGTGTTTGCCCGGGCAGAGTGTTGTGTCTGCGCCGCTGGTGAAAGCAGGTTAGCCTCAGTGCCCCGTGCTGCGCACACTTCAAAGGAAGGTTTTATCCTTCGGTTGGTAATGCAGTGTGTCGTTTGGGGCTTCGCGCCATTGTCGGCGCCCCCTTCTTTTATCTTTGTGCTACTCCTCAGTACAGAGACTGCTGCCGGAGTTAAAATGCGGATGCTCGTGTTTTATTTTTGTGTTGTTGATGTGTTTTTCTCTGTGTCAGTCGCGCGGTGTGCAGTGAGCGTAGCGGCGGTTGTTTTGACCGTGCTTGTGCTGTGCCGCTGTCGCGTCTCCTGTGAGTTTGACTCGAGTGCTTCTCATCTGTTCTTCTTTGGCTTGCGTCTCATGCGAGTTTGCGCTCCTGCTTTGAAAGAGCTCACGCATGCCACCCCCCCCCCCCCCCCCCCCCCCACACCTCAACCCCACTCCTTACTACAAGAGCCTCCACATGAACCCAGACGCACAAGGCATGTTTAATGGTGCGGCTGATTTAAGTGATGCTACATTGAAACACTGTTCCATCCTTTTTAATCCATTGTTTGAAAATCATGTCAGAGGTAAGAGAATCTGATGACTTCAGCTGAGAGAAAGGGGTTACTGTTGCGCCTGTTAAAATGAAACAGCCTTTGTTGAATGTCAACAGGAATCTGTGTAGTCAAATTTGTGTACTCAAATTTAATATATTGTCAATTAGGCTCTCCTTTATGGAATAAAGAACGTATGAATTCCCTCTATTTTGAAATCTATGTCTATATGACCTTGAAGAGATTGAGGTCTTTGTGTGTGTGTGAGTGGTTCAATGCAACACGAAGCTCGTCTGTATACCCAGAGAGAATTACAGGGCATAAGCAGCAGTAGTTTGTTTTTTTGGTATTTATCACTAGTTGTTATCTGCTGTTAGCTGCTGGTTTTCCATGAGAGAGCTTCAGTGAAGAGAGAAGAGCTATGTGCCTCTGGGCAACACGAGGAGCAGTTTCCCTCGCCGTGATGGAGAAAATGAGAACACAGCCATCAGCCATATTGTAATGGAGGGCATTCCTCTCAAAGAGCACTTCTTTTCTCTCACTCTTTCTTTCTCTCTCTCACTCCTCTCTGCCCTTCGCCCTTACCCCCCCCCCTCCTTCTTCCCTCAACCCATGTCTCTTTCTCCATCCCTCTCCCTCTCTTCCTCCTACCACCATGCTATCTCTATCTCTATCTCTCTCTCTCACTCTCCTCCACTCTCTCCTGGTTGCTGATGGCTGTGGAGTGGACAGTCGGTGCTGTCGGCTCTGGTTCCAGCGCAGGATAAGAACGTTTTAGGCCCGTGGCCAGGATTAAAAGCTGTATCGGAGGGACTTGGCGCAGAGTTATCCACAGCCCTGGCTGCCCGTCTCTCTATCGATCCTCCAGAGCCCCCCAGCCCCACCTCACCCTTCTCCTCCTCCTCCTCCTCAGGACCGGACACCCTCTCAGGGAGAAATTTACTGCTGAATCTGTCATTTTGCCCATGAATCATAATGGGCCATAATGCCTCCTAGTCCCCAGCGACTTTATTCATGTGGTGTAGCTGAGGCTTTGCTTGCCAGCGAGAGAGGCAGTGGGGCAAAAAGGAAAGCGCTGGGTTTGTTTAATGAATACTTTATTTGTGAGGGGATTGAAGCTGAATATGTTGTTTGAGGTTCTGGAATATTAAAGTCTCTTCCTCGCATCCTCTCTCCTTTTGCTATTTATCTTTGAGTCGTTGAGTTGTGCCTGTCTTTCTTTCACAGGGATCTTGCTGTGATTGTGGCTTCAATGGCTTACAACACGTGGTTCACCAAACTCTACTGCAAAGATTTGCGCTTGGTAACAACCCCTTTTTCCTCTCTCATGTGTTGTTTATTTCACTCTGAATGACCTGGTATAGGGCACTTAAGGCAAATTTGTGTAGGGCACTTTTTTAAAGTTTTTTTTAGTATCTGCCCTTTGGCTCAGTGTCTGCCTTTGACTCCTCCGTTTCCTATCCAGACTTCCTTTCCAAAGTTTCCATCCTGTCTGCCTGTGTGACTTCTCTCTTTTTTCTTTTTCTGTTTGTCAGTACCCCTTTTTATCTCCCCCTCTCTCTCTCTCTGTCACCTCCTCTGCCTGTTTCTACAGTATCTCTCTGTCTGCTCTAGTTGTTGTTTATGTATTTGTTTGTCAGTGCTGGTATACAGTACACCAGATGCAGTGTTTTGCATACAGTATATCAGGTACAGAAGTCTGAGTGCCTTTCTGACCTGTCTTTTCAGGGTTCGGAGGTGGTGGAGCAGGTTCTTCACACCGTCAGCAAGTCCAGTAGTCTGGAGGAGGTCACCCTGGAAAATGCCGGCCTCAAATCGTTAGTTCTCTCAGACCACTGAGTCACACATTGACATCCTTACATTCTTCATTCATCACTCAGCTGATATACAGTACATTTATCCCAAGGCCACAGAGGTGTACATTTCATCACACATATCTCCTCCTTGGGCATCCCTAGTCCATCTTTACTTCATTTAGCAGATGCTTTTATCTCAAGCGACTTGAAGTTCAGTAGGTATATTTCAAAGGTTCAATGATCAAAAAAATTATGTTTTCTATCACATAATGATAGAACATTTTCTTAAGGCTCATAAAGGTTTGGGTTAGAGGTGCATGAAAACATGCATTAGTAAAAGATTCACATAACATTTAAAGCACATACACACACACACACACACACACACTGTCATAGATAATTAAAGAAGAGTATCTGTGCTAAGCTGAATTATAATGTAGTGACAATGTATTTATGCTTGTTTAACATACGTATTACAGTGGGAGTGAAAGAGTGTTTGTAGGTTCTTTCTGTGGCCAGAGGTGCTCTGAAACACCAGCCTGATGGAATCAGCTGAGAGGATTGGTGAAGGGTCCTTATTCTTGGTTGATGGAGTCTGCCTGTCTTTCTGCTGCATATCTATAAATGTCTGAGAGGTGCCAGTGTTTTGGGTTGCCAGTTTGATTATTCTTGCAGATTTTTTCCAGCTTCTCATTGTCAGGAAGTTGTACTAGAGTGCAATTTTGAATGTGAGGACTGATTCAATCAGTGACTGACACACTGCAGTCAGACATAAAAAAAATTAAGTCTCATTCTTCCCCCTCAGTATAGCATACTTTATAGTTTGTCCTAACATATGAGCTCTCTGGGTATCAAAGCTATGATCTTCTTGGGGGCACGGGCCCTTATAGCCCAGTTAGTGTCACTCTCCCGCATCTCCACCCTGTCTCACGCCACCAGTCTCTGATATCTGCAGATTGTCGACACATCTCTTCCTGTCAGTTTAAGCCCCTCAGCCCTTAGCCCAACCCCCTCACCCACCTGGTCTTTGATCATGTGTCTGATGGACTCTGCCTGGCTGCAGTCTCATCTGGTGTCATGTCTCTCTGTTGGTCCACCGGGCAGGGATTTCCCTCAGAAGATGGCCACGGCTCTGTGTGAGAACCCGGCGTCAGTGATCCACTCCCTAAACCTGGCCCACAACACGCTGGACAGCCAAGGTAGATATTGCTTTCATCTCTCTCTCTCTGCTTTTATTACTCTGCTTTTTCTGTCATTGTCTGTCAGCGTAAGAGCCCTACATCTCTATTTCCGTCTGTATGTGGGTGTGTACGTGGTAGCTGCCTGTGCCGGCTTCTCTCCCTCCTCTCTCTCCCTCTCTCTCTCTCACTCTCTCTCTCTCTCTCACTCTCTCTCTCTCTCTCTCCCCATCTCTCTCTCTCCCCATCTCTCTCTCTCTCTCTCTCTCCCCATCTCTCTCTCTCTCTCTCTCTCTCTCACCCTCTCTCTCTCTCTCTCTCCCCCATCTCTCTCTCTCTCTCTCCCTCTCTCTCTCCCTCTCTCTCTCTCTGTGGTATTTTTTTCTATTTGTTGGTTTGAGGGTGGTGTGTGTGTGTCTGTGTGTGCTGCCACTTATGTGCCTATGTGTGTGTGCTTGAGTTTGTGCATGTGTGTGTGTGTGTATGCGTGTGTGTGTGAGACTATGTCCTTTGTAACGGTCTTCCCCCTCTCCAGGGTCAGAGGCTCAGTATTTTGCCAGGATCACTCATCATTCTCTTGCCGACACATGCCACTCTTCATTAAATCAACATGTTTGTGTGTGTGTGTGTGTGTGCATACACAGTCAGTGCAGCTTACACTTAACGGCAATCTGGACTGCAGCCATGCTCTTTAATGAATTTGTGTCAGCATTTGTATGCATGCATGTAGCTCTCCACCTGACTAACTATATATATAACTATATATGTGTGTGTGTGTGTGTGTGTGTGTGTGTGTGTGTGTGTGTGTGTGTGTGTGTGTGTGTGTGTGTGTGTGTGTGTGTGTGTGTGTCTGCCCATGCAGGGGTTTCCAATCTCATCCAGCAAGTGTGCCGCCTCAACAAAGGTCTACGCCTGCTCAACCTCTCCAAGACCTCCCTCTCCTCTAAGGGTGTGTGCAGCTGTGCTATCTCCCTGGGGAGACAGCACCCCCTGGTGGACAAGTTCCCAATCTCCTGTAATCCTGTTGACATGCTGGTCGCTGTATTTTTTAAAAAAAGAAGAAAAAAAACACGGTCTGCCACTGCATCAGTCCAGCAGCTTATCCTCCAATCAATACACAATTTATAACGGGGTGGACAGGGCAGCATGGCAGGGGCAAGGAGCATCCAAAAGATCATGAATGGAAAAAACAGTCAATTTCCTCCATCCATGTTGTTTGGCGAGAGTGGTGGAGAAAGGGAGAACTTTATCAAGTCTTTACAGCTGTATTGACAAAGGAATAACAGGACACAGCAAACATCATGAAAGCGCTGCCCACGGGGCGGAATAAATCTGATAAACCCCCGTGTCCCCATAAATCAGTAAACCAATCTATGTGGTGGCTGCCGTGTATTCGTAAACAAACCTGCACAGGCAGGAGAGCTTGGTGTATCTACAAAGCCATGTGTTTCTCCCTTGCTGTCCCTCTCTCTCTTTTTCTCTCTCTCTACCTTTCTCTCCGGTAGCTCCTGGCTCAGCTCCTACTCCCGACCTTTCATTTCCGTCCCGCAATAACACTTTATGTGATGCTGGCGCGTGGTGCATTCGCTCGCACCCTTCGCACACTCTCTTCCGTAAGAACATCGGCAATTTGAATGCGAGGTAGAGAAACGTGCAGCGGGGAGTCTGCGTGTCTGACAGCAGTGATATTGAGCGGTAAATCTTTGATAGTTGCCGCAGCTGCGGACAGTGATAAATGGACGGCATGGTGCCCCTTGTTCTCTTGTCATGCCCAGTGGGCAGACCAGCGTGACTCTGGCCAGGGCAGACTGCCATATGGGCCTGTCCCACTGCCAGCCAGCCCCGACGCTGTTTAAGGATAAGTGACAGTCAATGGAGACATCGGGTTATGATTTTTAGCACCAGAGAGGGGGGCAGGGTGGGCAGCCGCATTCTAATGGTAATGCCTCCGCACTGACATTCTAATAGTGGCTGATGGAGGTGTTTTTGCACGGTCTATCTATTTTTGCTTCCCTTTTTTGCACATTACTCATCCCCAAACTGCCTCATTCTCTCCCCTCTCTCCATCCCTCTTCTCCCCCCCCCCTCCTCCTCCCTCCTCCTCCTCCTCCTCCTCCTCCTGCCCCCAGGTGTGATGTCTCTCTCTCAGGCGCTCTGCTCCAGTGACGACTACTCCAACTCCCTCCTGCACCTGGACCTCAGCAAGAATCCCGGGGTGCTGTCTGGCGAGGATGCCACGGTGAGAAACGTCGGCATCGCACCTGTCTGGATACTGATAGCACAGCACTGGCCCAGTTGTGGCCCTGATGAGGCACTGATCTGTCCCACATTAACCCTTGTAAGGTGTTCATATTTTTTTCTTACTCAGCCAATGTTCCCGGGTCTGGTGGACCCACCACATTATTAGGCTTTAAATCAATACAGCCATAACAAGCAATTTTAGCTTTTAGCAAACATTGAAAACGGGTCCCACAGACCTGAACACCTTACAAGGGCTATGACATCAGGGCCAGATCTGGCCTCGAGCCAAATGTTACCACCCAAACAAATGTACTGTGGATAAGAGAAAGATAAATGGACAAACAGTTCCAGATCCAAATGCAAGACAAAGACACAGAATCATGCATACAAATCTGCACTTACCGGGTCACAGTTTAATAAGAACCATTTTTTCCCTGCAGAACCTTTACTTGTTCTTGGCCCAGCCAAACTGCCTGGTGCACTTGGATCTCTCCGGGACAGACTGTGTGGTAGATTCAGTAAGTGCTGGCTGTCGGATCAGTTATAAACTGCTCATGATGAAAGGGTCTGCCTGCATGATGGAAAGAGGCACAGCTGGGCTCTGCCAGAAACTCTCATCTGCTCCCTGATATGACTAGAGACTACTGTGTGTGTGTGCGTGTGTGTGTGTATCAGAGTTGTGCAAAATTCAAATTGCAGTTCTGCTTCCTGTTTGCTACCTCAATTGAAATGCAAGTGAAATTCAAGAATTGAATTGGAATTTTGCACAACCCTGGTGTGTATGGTGTGTGTGTGCATGTGCATATACTGTATGCGTGTGCGTATGTGTACGTGAATGAGGTTTTTTGTAACAGGTTTTTTTTTATTTTTGACGACTTTTGATAACTCAGTGCTTTGTATCTGTAACCACGTCTCTGTACTTCTCTTTATCTTCCCATTTTACATCCACCGTCTATCTCTCTTCCTCCCTCTCTCTCCATCTCTCTCTCTCCCTCTCTGTCTCACTCTCTCCATCCCTCTTCCTCCTCACTCTCTCCATCTCTCTCTCTCCATCTCCCACCCTGTCTCACTCTCTCCATCTCTCTCTCTCCATCTCCCACCCTGTCTCACTCTCTCCATCTCTCTCTCTCCATCTCCCACCCTGTCTCACTCTCTCCATCTTTCTCTTTTTCGCTGTCTTTCACGAAGCTGTTCGGGGCATTGCTAAGGGGATGCTGTGCTGATCTTTCCTATCTGAACCTCTCGAGAAACTCATTCTCTCACAGGTGAGTGATAACCTGCCGATCAAACACAACACAACACAACACACACACACACACACACACACACACACACACACACACACACACACACACACACACACACACACACACACATCCACATCCTGCTGAGTTTCATTTGCTCAACCCTGCCCCCCCTGTAGACTACTGTTTTGTGTGCTTATGTTTGTACGAGTGTGTATGTATGCACACTCTGATACACACACATGCACATGCCCACACACTAACACACACACACACACACACATACACACACAACATCCCGCTGCCTCTCATCTTCCCAGCCCCGTACCCCACTGTGGCTCAGTGGAGCCCAGCCGACTAGATTTCTGTGCCCACAGTCTCAGGTCAGACACCTCACCAGCCGACCACTGCTCCGGCCTTGCCAGCTTATCAGAGAGTGTCCGCCTGAAAACACGAGTCATACTCTCAACTCGCCTGCGCTGTCATGGATCAAGATTTTACAGGCAGAGAAAATTTCGCCAGCCACGGCCCTCAGTGTTCAGTGATTAAGCAATAGTCCTTATCACAGCATGGCTGCACTCTTCACCTACAGTACAGTAATCTGGACAACTCAGCCCTCTGATAGCTCTCCCTGTTGCTTCCCCATTAAAAAACAGCACGAGTTCAGGGGGAGATAGCAGATAACAGCGCCAGCATGATCTGTACGTGTGTGTGTGTGTGTGTGTGTGTGTGTGTGTGTGTGTGTGTGTGTGTGTGTGTGTGTGTGTGTGTGCATGCATGTGTGTTTTAATGACGCTGGCATATCTCATCTGCGGGAGAGGACTATGCCTCGAGTGGTTTTGGGGACATTGTGTGTCACTGGGTTCAGCTGGGATGGGCCAAAGCTGCAGTTGTTGGGAGAGGGATTGTGTGAGTAGCATTGGAGAGAGCAGGTTTGTGTGTGTGCGTAGCACTGGAGAAAGCACGTGTACAGTATGTGTTTGGAGGCCACAACTGGGCAATCACGTAGTTGGAGGCTGGGTGGGAGACCGCGGTCTAAAGCAATGTGTAGATCGTATCATGGGTTCGAGCTGAGTGGATTAAACCGTGTGGTCAGCAATGTTTTATAAACTGTGGGCAGTGTTTTACAAACTGTGTGCTGTCGTTTAAACGATGTGCCATGGCTGCGCAGGTGTGCCGCAGGAAAAAAATCCATATTGAAGTTTTTTTTCTTTGCCCTAAAGACTCGTTAATAGTTTGCCCAAGGCCCAAGCCTTAAAATTGTATAGGCTATTAAAATCACATTTCATGAAATTGCCTGTAAACCTGATTGTATTTAATCTGCCTTTTTCCACATACGTCCATCTTTCTTGATAGCATTTATATTGGCTACAC